>NC_069145.1:36655623-36692288 GCF_943734635.1 Anopheles cruzii
GGACGGAGGTGCCATAAAACCCTGGGCGGATATGCTCGTCGCCATGCTGTGGCCCCAAAAGCGCGGGCAACCAACGCATTCGCAACGCGGGCTTGTTAATGCTATCGGTGTAATCTTTCGTGCTCGAAATGGCTTTCCATTGGTGGCCATCGTTCGGCAATAATCAGCCATTGATTGTTTTTCATTGTCTTTTTTCGTGCGGTGCGTGCGTGTAATAAAGCACATGGCCGATTAGCTGGGCGACGCCTGTCTGGGACAAGTCCGACGCCAGTACGCCAGCTGATCGGATCGCGACGATCGTTTTCTTCGCATACTAATCGATTATTTACTCTTGCGACATGCTGCTTTTGGGAACGACGGAAAGTGAGGTGTTTTCGAGATTTCGAAACACTTTCTGTGTCGTTGGAAAGTTAATATGTGGGTTTCGTTTTTCACTTAGCACAACTCGCTCAACTGACCTTTAGCTTCCCTCTCTTAACATATGCTTCTTCTCTGTGGTCGCAATGCACCAAAAATAACTTCCAGTCAATACAAACCAGACTGAATAAAATTCTCGAAATGATCCTTAATTTACACTGGAGAACACCAACAAATCTTGTCCTAATCAATAGATGCAATAATTCTATCCATCCAACATTGTTATTCGAGAGCTAATTATCCGAAGTTTTTAAAGTTAACTAGTTGTAAGATGCCACGATGCCACATAATGCCAGGTGGGCATAACATAACATAATTTAAAAAGATTTAAATCGAAACATTTTCATTTCAATCGTTTTGATAGCTTAGACTTTTTAAATAGCTGCAATCCCAATGTGGAATATCTCTGTACTCTTATGTAATCAAACATTTATGTTTAATAAAGTTCCAATTAATAAAAACTGACGCTTAGGTCGCGACGGCCCAAACGGTGGCCGCAACTTATCAGTAATCATCATATGTTGAGTCTCGTGCTTTTGCCTTACACTGCATTCATTTCATGGCAATGCACTTTTGATGCAGATGTCCTTGTGCCCAAGAGGGAGGAGTGGGACAATTAGTCAAAGACGATCACTTCAGGAGTCTGAGCACTAAATAGGCAGCAGTGTCTCTGCCGTTAACGGCAGAGGAACGCATCTAGTTATGAAAGTCCTATTTCTACGAATCTCAGGGCTGTGAATCGAATTCTGAATTAAACTGATTGAGTGAATGAACCTTGATTTAAGAGCGTTAAAGAGAACCACCCCAGTTGGCCGGTTGGCATCATTTACCACGCTTTTTTCCCCACAACGACCAGGTATTCTCCGGGGATCGACAACGAAACGGAAAATGAGCGCCAGGGTTTCGACTACCTTACAGTGTGCAATCTAATTGCTTCACTTCGTGCGCACGTTCCCTTTGATGTAAACACCAGTCGCGCATTCTCTTTTTCTGTTGCCTGAAACTTTTCCTGTTGCCGGAACAAAAAGTCACCAGTGGTTGCCAAATAAAGTACATTTCTTTCACATTTCGGTCCCCCGCGACGATGGCCATCTAAAGCGACGACCCCCTTGAGGAACGGAAAACATGGAAAACGATTTTATAGGAAGTGTACAAAAGTGGCGCAAAGTTCCGGTGGCCGACGGAAAGTCCTTCGACCATTCCGATGACCTTCTTGGAAGTGTCGTTGCTTTGGCTAATGCTAGTGGCTCGGTTAGTCACAATATACATATTCTTCCTTCGGTAACGGCAACCGCTTTGAGTTCCGTCGAGACACCTGGAGGTTAGTTATTAACCATTTCTAAAAGTATTTTAAACTTAACGGGCTTAATGGTGATCCATCCTGCTTATCCCTAAGTTTCATCAGTCATTCTCCGGATTGTTTTGTTCCATAATTCATTCAGTTCATTAAGATTAGTTACGTGGACCGATTTGTGGACAAGAAATGTGGGTGTACTTGGATGGAAATGCAGACGGAATCGGAATTCAGCCATCCAGACATGAGTTATTGGCCCAAACTTCCGACGCCTCGCTGTGTTAGCGTTTGCCCATTTCTTGTGGCCGTTCGATCAGCCGAAAAGACGGTCTCTATCCGATTAGGTTTCATGATTAGGCTGTAATTTAGAAAGAACGAAGCCCAAAGGATGATGAACGGAACGGATCTTTCCCACCGCAGTCTGCCATGTCTCTAGAAACAGCGGAAATCGGAAAGTCAGTCCAAAGCTGGCGGGACGGCCGAGCACGTCGATTAAACTTCCTGCGAAACTGAAACTCGATCAGAGCCCACAGTCACAATGGGCTTCGCACGTTCGCCAGATGCCCTCGCTCCCGGTGCGGCCCCGGAAACAAGAGCCTTTTCTCGCCCAGCACGGCCACGACCCTGAAATCCCTCATCCCCGTGATGCAGTGAAAATTGACGAAAGCAATCGAGCAGAGCCCTGCCGCGGCAGGGGTCCATCATCACCGTACCGGAGGCGTATCTAATCGTGGAACGGATTTTTCACGGTACCGCTCTCGGCGGAGGTGAGCTAAGCTCACTTTTTGTGATACCACTCACCGAGCGACCGAAGGCTGCCCTAAGGCTGGTGTTGTCTTTCGAAGGCACGGGCTTAACGTTACCCGGGGCCGGGTTGTCCAGGGGGCTTAAGGCCCGAACCGCTGGGCTGCGGCTGTGGCGCCGTGGGCTCGCAGGAACTAATCACTAGTTCCATTCTGTTGCCACACTGTCGCCAAGGCCCTCTCTTCTGTTCCCAGCGGCGCGGGCTCATGATGCGATGACTAGAATTTATTCCCTCCTTTCCGGACAGGGCGTCCGGCTTTTTTAATCTACTTTCCGTGTTTTTCCAACGCAACCCGACCGCGAGGTGATAGTTTTCGGACCGTCGAAATTCATTCTCAAACAATAAAAGGAACACTTTCATTGAAGGCACAACTGTTCTTTTTTAATTGACATTTCGATGGTAAAAACCGGCGACAAAAAAACGACCATAAGCGGCCGAGACAAGGCCAAGATCCCACATACAGGGCCGGGTGAGGCTGCTGTTGGAACTTCTTTCTTGAGCCGCTTTCACATCAAGAGCTTAGTGGAATTTACTTTCGGCCGATAAATGGTGCCCAGTCTGGCCGACTTTAAACTCCAAAATCCCCGTAATGCGGACGTGGAACTCCTGCACCGGTTTGCGCGCAGGCAAACAGGCCACAAAGGCAAGCCAAAGCCTACAATTGGCTGCCCGTACCTTGGCCCGGGAGATTCCCGACGTGGGCCTAGAATCCGACGGATTACGAAACATTTCATTTCACAGATTAGTCACAGAAATCGAAAACTCCAGCTCCAGGCTACGGGGCAAAAAAAAGGAACAACGACCAAATAAACAGACGATGGCTTGGTTGGGCCCGCGCCCGGAAAGGTTGAAGATAGTAGAGTAGCGAATTCATCAAACACGTGTTTGTCATTGATTTACAGCAGCTGCCGATGGCGAAATCGGTCGCGGACGGACGGTATCGTTGATAACGGCGGAAGTTGCGGCCCATCCGTTGCCCAAAAACGTCGAACGTCGTCGTGCGATGGATCGTCAGCTGACGTAGGGATTAGGCGGGACGGCGACCGACTTATTGGCATTCAAGCCAGCTGACATATCCAGCCCCCGTCGGGACGTGACTGCAAATAGGAGATAGACCGATCGACTCCATTGTAATTCCGCTTTCCGGTTTCTTCGCATAGCTGCGCCGCAATGGCAGCTAGTTCCGTGTAAGCGCAACGCGACTGGGGATGATGTTCGTAGCACCCGCGACGCGCGTGCCCATATCCTGAGCCAATAAGCGGACCGATTGGAGTCCCGGTCGTAGCACTAACGACTAACGACTTGCTGCTGAGACACTTCCGGCCGAACGGTTGAAACTAATTTAGGTAGCATGCCAAATGATTAAACCAACCAACGATATGCCGGCGAACCGTATTGTCAGACAGAAGATTTATTATAAAACCAGCTAACCTAAAATGCTAATAATATAAGTTTGGCTAAAAGGAAGTTCATTATTTTCTCGGTAGATTGCTACAGTGATCGATATCTTGTAAAGTATCGGTCAAACTATTTGATCAACTCGTTGTCAAAGTGACATTTCACACTAAAGAATTAAAGACCGCTTAAATTGTGAATTATGTTTATGGTGCCGATACTGTAAAAGCTATAATAATTAAGTGTAATTACGTCGATTCTGATCAGGAACTTTTCATGTTAAAGATGCACCTCGCACAGACAGACCCGTCGTTTAAAATGTCGATACAATCACAGAAACAATCAAAGTCATTTCTTTAATCATCATTTCTTAAACGGATGGATACTGGGCATAAGAAATGGGATACATACGACAATACTGTCTGAAAATGATTGTGGTCTAAGCGTGGCGAAGCAGCTTAAGCCGTGGTTAGACCAGGAGTCACGGCCAGAAAGGTTCTACTGGGTATATGGTGGGACTTGAAAGGAATCATTCATTATGAGTTGCTTCCGTCTTGCCGAACATGAAACTCAGATCTCTACTGACAACAACTGCTCCGTTTGAAGCTACCGATTGACCAAAAATGGCCAGAATTGGCCAGCTGAAAAAGAATTGGAATAGGAGAAATTCCGGGACCTAGGTTGGGAGGACTTTGAGAAGAAGTTGGGACTTTGAACCAAGCGATTATCCACCCATTTCTCGCATTGCAAAACTTCCTGAGTAATGAGAAATTATGATCAAGAGGAGATTGTGAAAATAGATTGCTAGAGTTTTTCTCCAACAACGACCATGAGAGAGGCATTATGAAGCTACCTGTAAAATGGCAACAAATTATACAACATAACAGTGCATAATTGACTAAACTGACTTAAATAAAGTTTTGAAATTTACGCAAAAAATAATAGATTTCTTTTTAGCCAAACTTATAGTTACTAGACTCAAATACTCAAGAGCGCATAATCCGCAGGAGATACAAAATAAAAAAAACATTGAACTCTTCAATTTTTTAAGCTGCCAGGCAATCGTTCTCTGTCCTGAGAATGATTTCAAAGAACAAAGATTTCCGGTTTAGCGCAACTTAAAGTAAAGCCTTTAATGGAAGACGGATTTGAAAAGTTCAGTTCCGACGTGAGAAATATGAAAAGCAAAGCGCTGTGGATATCACTTCTTGCCACAACCATTAGCCAGCGCCGCACAGCTGATGTCACTGCTGGTCACCCCCGATTGACAGGTTTGTCTACATCAAACGGTCACCCGGTGCGCGCCACATGGGTAATCGCTTAATCACTATGCATTATTTGATTTGAAACCCACCTTCAAAGCGGTTTCGGTGACCGCACGGAAACTTCCCCGAAAACCCATTTCTCTCTGGATCGAACTCGCCCGGGCGTGACTCAATCACCGTCAGCCGACATCATAATCCATCACCGAAGTCGTGGACTCGCGACACTCTCTCGCGGGACACGGTCCCGCGCGGTCCTTCGACGCGGCTGTCAACGCGGTCCTCCCGGACTTCCGCTCGCGTTCGGACGGCTTTGGCCACTAATCCCGGGGCCCCGTTTGTCGTCGTCGTCATTTCGATGACGGCGTGGCACGTCCAGAAAATCGATCAAACCTCATTAGCGTCCACCCGCGGGGGACGCTGGGCGGTCCGTGTTATCGAGATAGCACCTTCCGCTCGATCAACACTCGCGCCCTCGAAAGGCGACCGGATGCCCGGTTGGGCCGCGCTAAATGGTCGACGTGTGTGTGTAATGAAAGAAGCAAACACTGGCACTAGGGACTCGGGACTCGGAGGAGGAGCATAAAACACTATCACGCCAAATTGGGTGCAGGATTTACTCACCGCCGGTCGCGGACGCCGCCCGGTCCCATAAAGCATTATCGCTTAATTTAACTTTTGTCAATCCTGCGGCCCACGGTGTCTGGCCATTAGCGGTCATTAGAATTCCCGGGTCCGGCGGGTTGCGCCAGTAATTTCGAATAATTAACGGTGCGCGCCCGGCAAACACACGTTGACGGACGGTCACGGGCGGTCGTGATGTTTTCGTTACGGCCGCCATTACGTCGCCGCCCGCCAGCGGCGTGACGCGGGCGGCGGCGTGACACGGCGCACTGGCGCACGTAGGTGCTAAACGAATGCGCGAAACTGTTCGGTCAAAGAAATTAATGGGCCACCGGGCGGGGACACGGCACAGATTTATCGGCATCGGGCGACAAAACAGATCCGTGGCGGCGACCGAAACTTTTCTCGCGCCCGTAACGCCCTTAAACCCGTGCCCTCTTTACTGCGTTCCCCGCCGTTTGTTATGGTTGTGTCGTGCGGTGTCGGATATCGTCGGGCTGTACGCAATTTGAAACATTGTAAAACATTTGTTTTGCATTGCATGGTTTCTGCGTTATCGGTGTTTAGAACCCACTACTGGATCACCCAGCCCAACCCAGCTGCGCTAATGTCACGCCCCGAGCAAGCCCCGGTCCGTTTGGTTCCATTTGGTCAGGGCGCAACTTCTGGATTATTTTGTCACAACCAAGACATTGTCGAGGTCCTAGGCCATCGCAAGAAAAACAATAAAATCGAGGGCCGAGCGATTAGCCACCGAGCAAAGGACCGGATACGGCCGGACACTTTCGCTGCGCCGTCAACCGCGCGCGGTCCGATCTAGTCGTTGGGCCGCGGCTTCTGAGTTGCGCCCGATTAACGCAATTGGCTTCATCTCCCAACTTATCAGCTGATAGGGGGGTAGCTGTAAAAAATAAATTACCCAACCCCCGGGCCCCCGTTGAAACCGGGAGGATTGTTTTACGACTTCGCCCTCGGGCCGTTAATCTCACGCAACGCTTGGCGATTGTCGGAACGAGTTTTAATTCCTAGGTGCCGTCCCGGACCACGGGGGTACAGGGTCAAGAACCGAATGGTGAGTGTTTTCGGCATGATTTTATTAGGTGTATGACTTAATTTGTGCGGTTTTTATTCGACAATTGGCACCTAACTGAAACAACAAAACATATGAATAAAAGTATTGTCCATCGTTAGCATCTACTTTCTCTCATCTTTCATGTAAATAACGGATTTAGTGTCGACAGAACTCCTCATCTTTAGAACCGATTCAATCATATGTTTTTAACGCATTCTTTTCTGTTTTTTTTTCACTATGTTTTTTATCCCATTCTGGTCGTTTTATGGCCAAAGCTTGCGTCAAACGCCATAATTTTTGTCGATGAGATTGTTCTTCAATAATTTCATTAGGTTTTAAAAGCTCAAAGTACACCACACCTTTCATATCCCACCATATGCACAGTATAACCGTTGCGCAATGAACGAATGCGCGATCTGGTTCACCAGGCTTTATCCAGGCTTTTTTGCGTTTAGGATTCTTGTAATAACTCCTCTTTTCATCAACATGGACGATTCAGTACAAGAACCCCTTAATTTTCAGCTGCGCAAGCAGAAATTCGCAAATGATTTTCCTTCTTTCAATGTCCCCTTTTTCAATTCTTGTGGATCCCATAAAACATTTTTCTAATCATTCCCACGGCACTCAGGCGATGGAAAACTGTCGTGTGGTCAACTCCTAACCTTTCTGCAAATTCTTGTTGCATCTGACATGCATTCCGATCGGGCCAATTCTTCATCATCAACTTTTTTTAACTGTTCAGGTCGTTCTTGGTCTTGCAAGCCAAAATTACCAAGCGTGCATACCACATTCGACACATATTCATATTGAAGTAATTAAAATGTACTCTCCGCAAAAACACTCTACCAGGAACAAAACTTGACATGTTTAAATGCTTGTAAAATGTGTTGTTTACACCAAAAAAACTATACTGCGTAAGATCCGTAATGACAGTAGCTGTCAGACACATATTTCATTTTAAAAAAAAGTTATATTTGGTGGGTAATGCTTTCCATTGTAAAACCGCACGAATTAAATCATACACCTAATACATTCCTGGCACAGGAATTGGTCGCCCGCGATTTTAGGCGACACTTTTGAGGTCGGTCGCCATTGCCCAGTAATGACGTGACGTGACGCGCCGGGAATCATTGCGCTACTCGACGGCCAAAGGCGGCCCCGGTGCAGTGCACCGCGGCCACCAGTCATCAGACTATGCAAATTAGCGAACGAAACTTGCATTCCCATTACCCTAGGCCCAGTGTGATACGCTGGCTGTGGCCGTGACACGACCCGTGAGCCTCCCGATGGCCGGATTCGGATCGATTTGCATGTCTCGCGACCCTCGCGACGCTAAACGAGGCCACCACTCCTCGGGGGTGCTTAGATTCCATCGCTTCGATTCGGCCGCTCTTTTTGGGGCTTGTTTTCTGCTCCGTTCCAAGAACCTAGAGCCGTACACGGGTCGCTCGTCGTGACAGCTGCTTATCCGGCGCACGCGACCCTCGTCCCGCCGAAGGACTCGTCTGCCGGTGGGTCGATTTGAAATTGCGAACCGAACCCCGTGGGCCATGAATTAAACATCCAGGAGTCCGACCAACCGATTCCCATAACGACATGCGCGACGAAGGCGAGCGAAGAAGTTGATGTCAAGACGATTTTTATGTCGCCTTTTTTACTGTCGCCGGCGACGCACGTTGACGACGCGAGTTCCTAATTCGCGCGCGTCTCGGAGGCGACGGCGGCGGTGTATGCTATCTTTGAAAACTATTTTTAGGTTCCTTTTTTTGCGACTTGGCCTCAACCCGTTTGCTCGCTCGTGAGCGTTCGGCATCGGTGGAACCTGGGAACACGACAAACAACTTGCGCACAATCGGATTGGCCCCTTACGGGGCAGGAAGTCAATTAGATGCGGTGGCCAAGGCGATCGTGGCGGCGACGGCGGCGGCAGCGGTGGTAATTTAGTTTTGCGGTTTTAAGTGATGTGTTTCCCAGCCGGCACCACGGCCACGGGCCCTCGCGGTCCCGCCGGTCCAATGTCGGCCGCCAATTTCATTTCATTTATTGCCGCTTGATTGAACCTAGCGAATACCGGCGCGTAGGTTCCTGGGCCGCGGGGCCGAGAATCGGGCCCGCGAAGGTGCACGGGCCTATCTGGCCGGGCCAAGGGTGGGCATTAAATTTCTGAAATTGATTATAGGGGCCACATGCAGCGGGCAGCGGGCGATGCGCGCCCTTTTTTCCCATTTTATTTCCTTCGGCTTTTCGGGAACAGATCGATTCCCGGGTCCAGGATTCTTCCTGGGTCCGGAAAGTGGCCACGCGGGCAGGAAAAATTATACAGCCAACGACGGAGCCGACGAGGCCATGTTCTGGCGCTGGCGTAGACCCAGTTTTATGCTGTAACAGCACGGCCATCATTACTCAGTCCTAGGATTCTTAGGTCCTGTGCCACGACTGCACAAAAACCTCTGCGCTCTGTGCCAAACGACCCAACGACCCGATCCATTTACGCAGAATTTACGAGCAAAAAACAATCGGATCGGATATTGTGAGGGGTATCCTGCGTGAGATAGCACACATGGGTCGTTGCACGGAACTGTCATGCCCGTGAGCAGTCCGATGCTTGTCAAAAACATCCCAAACAAACCAACCGGGACCCGGACCCGGTATCAAGTACCACACCACATGTTTGTACAGTTGTCTGCCTGGGGCCAAGTGCCACGCAGAACCCGCCGGGACGAGCCCGGCAGGAAACGACTCACAAAATTAAACAAAATACTCTCAGATAAACAAATGCGTGCGAAGTGAAGAGGAGGGTTGAACACACGAACCGAAAAGGAAGGGTCGGTTGGGGGTTGTGTCAAGCGGCATAACATTAACTGCCGCCGATTGACGCCCGTAAAGTTCGCCGACGATCGCGCAACGCGCACGCAGCTTCAAAGGACACGCAGATCGGTCGATCAGATTTGATTCGCCCCGATCAGAGCAGGGTGTAAGGAGGGTGCTTGGGAGGTAAAAACGCAAGCCAACATTAGGAAAGCGTTAAAGTATCCATGACTTTTCCATGAATTTTCGATCGCTTTGTTATTCAAAGACAACTTCGTTTATGTACAGGGTGTTCCATCACGATCTAATTTTAAATGTTGAATAACTCCGCTATTTGTCAGTCGTTTTTGACAAATTAGACAGATTCTGAAACTTCAGTCTATGCAGTTTTAGTCATGGATCAATTTACGGTAAAACAGCGGGCTGAAATTGTAGCGCTCTACATTGAGAACATTCGTTCAACCGTGAAAACTGTGCGTCCTTATTCTGGGGGGCTATTTGAAGAGTGAGGTGTATGCCAGCTAACCGTAGATCATTGAAGAACTGAAAACTAACATCACAGTCTAGTCACAGTTTTTGTGTGTCTAATGGAGGCGGTCATTTGATCGATATTGTATACTGGGTGAATTGTTAATAAACGGCATTCTATACCTCAAATAAATCTTGTTTATTTGTCAAAATCGACTGACAAATAGCGGAGTTATTCAACGTTGCATCGATTCATCGTGGTGCTTAATACGGCTCAATCCGTTCTAACAATAATAGATAGTTCCATTTAGCACAGGAGCATCTCATCGCCATTTCGTGGTAAATTGAATGCATCCATCAGGGTTGAAGACTCCTGTTCTGTTCTGGGTCGACCTACAAAAGCCTGTTCAGCATGTCTGATATCTACCAAAAAATACCAGCGATTAATCTCCGCTGATATTTCGAGGAGTGATTCGAATGATATTCTCGCATTTTATCCGTTTTTTTATCGCTCAGAACCCTTAGGAAAACCTGGAGCCGGTTTCAAGGTTTATGTGAAATGCCAGTCAAGGTTTATGTGCCAGTCGTTGGTTTATGTGAAATTCAGTGATTATAGTCAAGAGAGAACAAATTCTTCCAATCTAAACTTTCTATTTGATTGCAATTTAGATTTACTCAACCACTCAATTTAGCCGAAGCATTTAAAGTTTTTTTATGGCAAAGAAACGTTAAGCTGGTCCATTTCGTCCCAATCTCTAAAGATCTCTTAAAGCCCAAAAATCTCAACGTTGCTTGCCAAGTGTATTTAACATGATTGAAATGGTGTTATAAGAACTATGGCGATTACCGTGGCCCAGCCTAACCAAAAGGACGAATACGTTATCACCAACCCCGAACACGACTTCAAATCTCTCCCGGATTTTTTACGTTACCCTTCATTTATTATCCGGTATACGGAGAGTTTCCGTTGTTTCACTCGTTCCGTCTGACCGGCACAATTCGTTCCCGGTGTCCAGTTCCGCGGGGCCGGGCGTCCGGTGACAGTTGATATAGGTAAGGAAGAATCCAACTCCCGACAACACCGCACATAACGCCAAAACCCAAACAGCACAACTCCACCGACAGACGCACGAAATCACCCTTTTCACCGGCGGGCAGCAGGCGATCAGGGGCGCGCTGCATAAATATTTAATGCCCCGGGAAATGCATATTTAGTGTTCCGGCCCGGAGAATGGTTCATATTTCTCGGCGGCCCGACGGTGCCGCGACGTGCGAGCTGAAAATTTAACTCTCATTAAACATTCATTTATTGATTTTGGATATTTAGGAAGCGACCCGGAGGAACGGTGGAACGAACAAACAACGTTCGGGAGAGGCGTGCGGGGCAGAAAAAACACTCCATAATGCAAACAGTGCTGAAAGTTTGAAAATTAAGAGTACGGTCGGTCGGAGGAATTCTTCGGCATCGCCGGTTCTCGCCGGCTTCTCGCAGGGCCGGCGACGGCGGCAGGGACGTAGAACCCGGCCGGAGGAGTAAACATAAAAAAGTGGCACGAACCGTTGGGCCCCGTGGTTCGCGTTAACCCTTACCCTCGCGCCGTGCGATCGTGAAACTGCATTCTCACATTTAGTCGCGAGACGAAGGCCAATGTACCGGGCACCGGGCACCGTTGTTTGCGAGACCGAAGACGCGCGGATCGAATTCCGGGGCCGGTCACGGGCCCGGGCCCGGGCGAATGTCCGGGCGGCCCCCGGGACTCGGACGAGAATCGTTTGTAAATATTTATCTTTCGTTCCCCGGGCGGAAAAGGATGATTATCGTCTACATTCGAGCCGCACGCCGCTTTTTATGCTGCCCAATCCGGGGCCATGCGGGCGGCGTCGCTACGGCGTGAGGCCCGTTGTTTCCCGGACACTCTTTCTTCGGTTTCGGTTTCGCACAAACACAGTCGATGCCATGCCAGGCGGATGCAACGCATTCGACCGCTTTTGGGGCGCACACGAAATGGCGCAATCCTGGTGGAACCCGGGCGAATGAAAATTCGTCCCAAGAGTTAGAACGCGCGCGCGTGAAGTCCGGAACCGCGGGTTCGTGGCACTTGTCAATGGTCGGTGCCGGTGATAAACATCGCGACCGGTGGTCGCGGCCCAGCGTGGCCAGTTTCACTGCCGACTGTTTGTTTAACCTGGTTTCGCTCGCCAACTTTCGTGCGCCGGAGTTGACATGGTCGCACGAAATGATTGTTAGTTGACCGTTTTGAGCACTCCGGGCCTCGCCGCCAACTGTGTGGCCCGAAGTAATTAGCAACGAAACGGGCACCGGCCCGGGCTCTTTACGGTGGGGACCAGAGGGTGATTAGAATGTTGCCACCAGGGTGACGTGGAATGCTGTTCCGGCGGTCCAGTGACGCAACCGGATCCGCGCTTTGCGTCGCTGCTGCGAACTGAATTTAGTCAGTGTGGTTTTCAACAAGTTTTGCGCTTTAGTAACAAAAGGCCCTGCTACTAACTGTATTGGTACACTCTTCGTATGAGCATATGTGAAGTTTCATTTCAATCTGTCTATTCATTCTTTGTTCATTCAGCCATTTAGGATCGACGTGTCATAGTATTTTTTACAATGGAAAAATGAAGTATCGTGCAGTGATTGAATTTTTATTTTTGGAAGGTAAGGTAAAAGCGAAAGAAATTTATTAACGAATGCCAAAAATATAAGGACTCTTCCCCTTCAATCAGTACAATAGAAAGACGGGTTGGTAAATTTACCCCCCTATTATGGATCTCGAACGGAAAATCTACCGTTCGAGTGAACACAACAAGAGAGAAAGCCGAATACAGCAAGAGAGAGGGCAGAAAGAGAAAGCTATAGCAAAATGAACTCAAAATGAACGGAATGAACGTTCGAGGACTCGAATCGAGTTCTATGATAGGGGGGTTAAACGTGGTCGTACAAGTCTTGAAGACTATTCACGTCAAGGACGTAAAAAAACAGCAACAATAGTTGACTGACTGAAAGAGGTATGTGTCAGCAATATTTTGACTGAAGTAATGGGTTTCAGAAAGTTGTGTTCACAATTGGATCACAATGGAACAAAAATACATTCGATTGCAATGTCTCGGTAACATTTAGAACGTTTTCGCAAAGATAAAGTGGATTTTCAGCGTCAACTCATCACTATGGATGCGACTTGGGTAGATCTCCTTGATCCTGAGTCTAAACAAGATGTTAAAGAGGTGTGTGAACCTGGTCCGTCGACTCCGAAACCAGTTCGTGTCCAGAAATCGCCCAAAAAAGTGTTTGCATCAGATTTTTGGGATGCGAAAGGAATTTTGATTGTAAATCAAACTGGTAAAGCACTGGTAGAGCAAAAAACTTTGAAAATTATTGTATGAAGGAGAAGATTCGCGAAAAAAATACGGTTTGCAGGAGAAGAAACCCTCTTTCATCAGGACAATGCACCGTGTTCGAATTGTTGGAGCATCGATTTGATCCCTAGCGACTTCCATCTGTTTCCAGACCTAATAAAAATTCAAGCATGGAAAGTGTTTTTCATCAAACGATGAGGTCATAACAGCTGTGGAAGCGTACTTTGCAGCCCTTCAAGATTTTCATCTCGTTGGAACAAGTTTATTAGGTTTCAGGGAGACTTATTGAACGGCCTGGTAGACAACAAATTGTGCCCTGCCGGCAGAGTGACGTCACCGAGTGCACGAAGGGTGCACTCTTTATCGCAACGAGGTCTAAACATCTCGAAGGGTGCAACCCAAAAGGGTTCTAATTTAAAAGTCACAGGCGAGTGGCGGTAATGTATACTCGCGACTCGAACCCGCGTGCCCCGAGGCACCGCGTGGTCCGATAATCAGTTCCGTCGGGCGCAGTCCGTCCGTATCCGATCCGTGCGCCGATTGCGCCGACTCAAAAAGCCGGTTCCGCGGTTGCCCAACGCGATATTCAATCGCTCGGCTCGACTCAGATAAATATCAATGCGCGCGCGCACCCACTGGGCGCTTGATGCCTACCCCACCCCACCGCAACACCCCGGTGCAGCCAGCCAAAAGGAAAACGGGATCCGCACGGTGATGCAAATTCCCGGGTCTCCATTCTCATTTTCATTTGGCCGGCTGTTCCTTCGACCGGCCCCCGTTTGCATCCCATTTGCATCGTTCATTAACATTTCATTCACGGTTCCGGCGACCGGCCACGGTTCCGGCTGTCAACGGTCACCCGTCCTCTTCGGGCGGCCCCGAATGCGACCCGCGTGTTTCAAACGGTGCACAGGACGCGAAAAAAGGCCGCGCGGCATGCTGCATTTGCATGCTGATCGAGGCCATCCCAGGGCGTTCTTCGCGTCATTATCATCAGCGCAGCTGTTGCTCTGGCCGCCGTCTTCGCGCAATCTCACCGGGAACGGCGTATCCGGTTCCACACTGTCGTGGCCCGGCAGCATCGGGTTTGTCTAAACCTCGCACACTGCCTCTGTCTCGGTGCGTAAAGCTTTCCCCCTGGCATTTACCCGATGACTTCTCCGTGCGATCCGTGCGTGGCCAACGTCACCAACCAACACGTAGCACCCGGCGCGTCGTTCGAATCATTTATCTTAATGAATACGCAGCGTGTAGAGCATGATTTATGAATCAGATTAATTATCACCATGTACATACACAACACTTTTTCTGCCTCTCGCCACTCTCTTGCGGGCCCTCTGAAATCTGAAGCCCCTTGACCCGCCTCGGCGGAGCACTGCTAGGGTTTCGTTCGCCACAGCACCGTTCACGAGCTAAGAAAATACTCGTACATGTCGCCGTGGCAGGTCACGTAGCAAATCACGCGCGCCGCGGAGTCGGAGCATTAATTTTGTATCGATGACACTTTACTTCCCACACACACACACGCGGCCGCGGGAAGCCATCGAGGGTCGGGGCCCTCCGGTGGATCGCTTACATACCCTGCGACCGGAGGAGATCCTTGGCGACGTCTCGTGCAATTAGCTGACGAAAGTCCGTGACGAAAACTCGTAACATCTCTCGGGGCGCACACGGGTTTTTAAGATAATCCCAACGCAAATAAGACGCTCGTCGGCATCACGTCGTGGAGTCGTGGAGAAAGTCCGAGCCGCTCGTGGCGTCCCACACACACACACGGTCATTGTGTCACAGGATTGATTGACGTAAGAAGAAACCCCCATAATGTTGCTCCGATCGATTCGACGCTCTCCGAATTATTGATGGTGAAGCATTCGGCATTGCACTTCCGGAACGGAACATTCAAGCCGCATAGGATTGATTGAAGGATTGATCCCCCTGGTACCTCAAAAACCAATCCATTCAGGTTTCCCTTAGCCATTTACGTCCAGATGGTTCCGAGCGGTCCCTCGGTGACGCGTGATAAATGGAACTGCGTGTCTGTGCGCAAGGTGACCAATGCTCCCGGTGTCCTTCCCGGTGGGGCACCCCTCAGCCCACCGCATCCTTCTATCGGCCGACGGGTACTCGCGCGCGAATCGGTGCGAATATAAATCAATTAAAATTAATTAAACCCAAACCCGAAACCGAACCACAGAAGATCGTCCTGCGGGCGGCGGGGCAACCGGTTCGGGTGGTGCTTTAAACGGTGTTAGCCAGCTGGGCACTAGGGCAAACCGGGGCGACCTGGAGGCTGAGCTCATCGATGTTAGGCGGCCATTTTTTCTTCCCCATTTTTGCACATTTACTCCGCGTCGGTCGGTCGTCGGTCCGGTGTTGTCTTGAATAATTCAACGTTGGCACGGAATGAATATGAAAATGTCGGCCACTCGAACCCGAGGACTGCTTAGAGACGCGGAGACCAAGTGATGGTTTTTACTCGTCCCAAATTTCACGACGCGGCCACAAAAGGGAAGTGCTGTTCTACGACTCAACTATACGAAACGACTCCATTCCGGTGCACCTCGCGTTTCGCGTGGGCCAAGCCAAGAGTGATGATTAAAAGCCTGACGAGGAGCGGCAACGTGTACGGCCTAATGCGGTTTGCGTTGCACACTTGGCCTCCGTAGACATAGAGAGAGCAAGAAACCCTTAACATTGGCGACTGACGGCTGATATGTCTTCCACAATCGTGTCTGTACAAAAGGAGTTTCAAACGAGGAACAGGCAATTGATGTCCACCATGTGGACGATGCAAAGGAGACCATCAGTAAAACAACGGTAACGGTAAGCGCTAAGAAAAAATAAGTTATAGGATAGTGAAAAAGTACCGGTTTGCAGAAGAACTAAATCCTTTTTTATTAGAACAATGAACCGTGTCACATGAGTAACAAAAAAACAATTAATTAATCAGATGTGGCCTCAACGACTTTCATCTGTTTCAGACCAAAAAAAAAAAAATACGTGGAATACGTTTCTCATCACATGATGAGATCATAAAAGCTGTGAAAGCATTTTTTGCAGTCCTTCCAGATTCTCATACTACACTGAATAATAAAGTGTATTTTAAACCATTAAGTTGTACGAATTGTACAATGTACGATGCAAAGGAGACCATCAGCAAAACACCGGTAACGGTATCCTCTACGAGGAAAAAGGAGTATAAGCGGGAGGTTCTTACTCGTTCTCTCAATTCTGCCTCCTGTGAGGTTTGAACTCACGACCGCTGGTTTACGAGACCAGCGCTCTACCACTGAGCTAAAGAGGCATCTGCTGCCCGTGGCCGTTCCGGAAGCGTCACGTTGGCTGGCAGTCCCGGCGGAAAGATCCGTGTAATCCGGTGTCCTAACGCTGGCCACCGACCGACGGAGTGTGAAAAGTCGAAAATGGCTAATGCGCCACCTCCAGCATAGACGTCATATGCTGCTGTTAACCCACTTTATAATTGCTTTTGCGCTACACCCGCAGTCAGGATTTCTCGTTCCATCGGGCCGACGGGGCCGACGCGAAAGTGAAGTGTGTGCGCGTGTTGAGGGGGCGATCGAGTAAATCATCATAATTCATTCCGATCCAACGAGTGGCCACACGGCGGTCATCGCGCGTCCAAATGACGGAACGGCTGTCGATAGCCGATCGACGTCCATCACCGACGTCAAGCAGGTCGGGCGATCGAACCGGGGCCGGAAACCGAAATGGCCAGTTGGCGGATGCGTGGTACGTGGCCACATCAGCCACGCACGCATTTCTGGTGCTGGCATTCGCCGTTCGCGCGCTTCTTTCTCGACGATGATAATTCACGTAAAACGTTTCCTTTCTTGCGTTTCCCAACTTGCG
This sequence comes from Anopheles cruzii, assembly GCF_943734635.1. Taxonomy (NCBI): domain Eukaryota; kingdom Metazoa; phylum Arthropoda; class Insecta; order Diptera; family Culicidae; genus Anopheles; species Anopheles cruzii. The sequence continues at coordinate 36,673,005 of NC_069145.1, forward strand.
AAGGAAGCCATCGTGTCGTGCCGGGCCAATAATAAATCAACCGCATCAACCGAAACACGTTGTTGCGGCTCGGCTCGTGAGCTGGCCTCGGTCGACGGGTTTAACAACGACGGCCGCCCCCTTCCCGACACATGTCGTGAAGCCCCCGGCGTCTGTCCCTTTCGCACGCACGCATGATGCAATTTTCTCCGTTTTTTTTTTCTTCACCGGACTCGCTTGGGATGGCAATTTTAATTTAATTAACCATTTCCCCCCGGTGGGGGACGCTTTTGGGAGCCACGTCACGGGCATCGGGGCGGCATCAGGTTGCTACGTCACGTTCGGTGGGCCAACTTATGGAAAAAACTAGATGGATTTTTAATGTCTGTCTAAGCGCACGAAAGAACCACACCGGTCGGGGTCGCATGCTTTATGCAGTTGGCCATACAAAATCATCTCATATTTTTCTGGCCACATTATGCTGTGTCTCTCCGGCCCTATGTCTCGAACTTTGATCACATTTTGATACATTACGACCGTACGACTGTCCAATTTAAGTGACGATTCTGCAACGGCCATGTAATTTAACACTGTGGCCAAAAATTAACGATGTTTTAATTCCTGAGTGAGTAACACTGTCACCAACATCTGATACGATACCAAATAATACACAAAAATACTAGAACAATTAGAGTTACCGGTTTTTTAGTAAACAGTTCATAGTGAAATCTTCGTTCGATTCCAACGCATGAGAAATTAAATTTCTGCTGCCAAAAATGGTAAAAATGTCGCAGAAATGCCTTCGGCGAGCAAGCTTTATCGAAAACAAGAGTTTATAAGTATTACAAAATGTACCAAGAGAGAGGGGCATCAACTGATGAGCTACACGTCAATAAAATCAGGGAATTGGTACTTGCAAATCGTCGATTGACAGTCCGAGATCTTGAAAAGTCGATTGACAGTCCGATTGACAGTCCGAGAGAAATCCACTTGAAAAGACCATTTGGGCCTCATAAAAGTGAAATGTCGATTGTAGCCAACGCTCAATTTCTTTGAAAAACACGAATTTAGAAAAATAATTAAAGAAATTTTGTGTTATAAGGACTTTTCCGTTATTTTTTCGCTATAGTAGCATACATTTTTTCTACCCCGCCGAACGCCCGTCAAATGGATCTCTGGCTCTGGTGAATGCAATTTATGTCACGGTGACGAATGAATTTCCGATTTATTCGCTACATTCCCCGTGTGTCGGTGCAATGTCGGTGCAGAAGGCAGAAAAAAAAGTCCGCAATTAAACTGTTTATTTCCTATTCCCGTTCGCCGAACTGGCCGACGGCGGGGCCCGTTTCTTTTCACTCGACTGTCGCCCGCCGTTTAACCGTCGCTTCCCAATTTGACGTGAAACATGAAATAGCTTTTTGCACTTCGCAGCTGTCGTCGGCAAGGCTCAATAAATCGGTCAGCGACTAATTAATCTCGCATTTTATGGCCCGCACTGTAAGCGGCGCGTTGCGTCACGCGAATGTGCTTATAATTACAGCGAAATTTTACTCACACTCACGCAAGGCCGTCTCTCATCGAAAGAGGACATTACTGCGCCGAAGATGCCGGGGTTCGCAGGTTCACCGTCGCCGCGATGCTTCATCACTTAATTCCATTTTCGACAAGCGACAATTACTCGAATGGTGGCGCCGGCGGCGGCGGCGGCCTAGTATGGCTTCGTGCGACTTGCGAAGGTTCCGCCCGGATTTCCATAAATTTCACCCACATTGGCAACGGCGGAAGAAGAACCGTTCGGCTGAGTCGCTTGAGTCGTTAATTTATCGAGACTGACACACGCTCCGGTTTCGATCCCTTTCCACGGAGGGGGGTCGTCCACCGGAAGCCCCAGCAGTTCACCATACATCAGCCGTTCGAATGTCACCGCGGGAGCTGAGCTTCCACTCATCAAGTTTCCAAATGACATTTCATCGACCCGATCCGTCATGGCGAAAACTGCGCGACGAGGCCCCCCGGCCGGCGAAGCAGCCACTCCCAGCTTCCCCGGGGTGTCCCCGAGAGTCCTCGACGAATGCCGACGAGATTGAGCACAACTCTACTGGGCTGTTAAATAAGTTTGTAGCCTCGGGTATTCGGCCATAGAGGGCGCTGCTACCAGTCCAAAATTTTTTTGTTATGTTGGTACACTCTTCATATGAACGCAGGTGAAGTTTCATTTCAATCGAACCCCTTAATCCTTTTTTTACAAGCCATTTAGTATTAGAGTATCACAAATAAAGTATCGTGCAGTGATTTAATTTTTAGCTTTGGAAGGTTTAAAAGCAAAGAAGATTTATGAACGAATGTTGAAAGTGTGTAAGGACTCTTCACCTTCAATTAGCACATTAAAAGGCGGGTTTCTGAGTTTAAACGTGGTCGTTTATTTCAAACCATAAAATTGTGTTTTTTTATCCAGGCTCCGAATTTAATGAACAACCTAGTATGTTCGTGCTTTCGTACGTGTGCTTGAGGCTGGAGTGTCTCATTACGCACCCGGTGACGACGTTCATTGGACGCAATTCATCGGAATTGACTCATTGGCTGTCGCCGGCGTGGTGGTTTTTGCGGGGCGTGTGCGTTTTATTCTCAATGGCGCAGATTGGTCCTCGGTCCCAAACCGTAATCTTGGGTCGCTTGGATTTGTGGCTTCGGAGTGCCACGTGCAATGGCAAAGTGTGTTCAAAGTTCGGGGCCTATTTCTTACGAGTTTCTCCCAATCATTCCTGACGGTAGTCCCAGTCCCAGCGACTGTCAAAAAGACATTGTGGGCCCCCGAAGCCATAGATTGGCTACAACTTTGGCTCCAGTTCACCGGACGATTTACAGAAACTTCCTGTATATGTTGCGCCCCTTGGACCGAGCGCCACGTGACACCACGTCGACTTTGAGACTTCCAAGGTGCCGCTGTCAGACGTTCGACCTGGCTCCGTACGTCAAAGACTGGCATGAATGGCACGGTTTCGGTTTTGGTTTGTTCGGTTCAGTCTCACAGCCAATTGCCAATATTGTTTCGACCTCGGCATACCACTTTACAACATTGTATGCGTGTGCGTGTGTGTGTGCTGAGAAGCCATCAAATTGTCCGGCCGTCGGCGGTCTCGCCGGACCACAAACCCCGCGCCCATTGGCCAGCGGCACTGAAAGGGCCGGCGCATAAAGATGCTGGCCGGGCCGGAGGTTTTCGAAAGTCTACCCGTGGTTGCGGTTACAGTTGCGGAACCGTCCTCGGTTGCCGGTGCGGCCAGTGAAATTGACGCGTTCTTTATGATATAAATATTAATTCGATGGCCCGGTGAGCGGCGTGTAATGCGCGATGTAAATTCATGTTGGCAGCAGCAGCCGCCATTGCAAGGTTCACCGGTTTTATGCGGGTCGTTACTTTGTTTTCACTGGCCGCAGACGGGGTTTCAGGTTCGGCGAGCAGCCCGAAACCACAAGCCTACGGGGGCAACGCAGGCGTAGGACCAACATCAAAAGCCCCACGGAGAGCACCGGAGAGCATCGGTCGGCTCGGCTCAGCTTGGCGTCTTGTAGCAGCAATATTTTGCCACTTCTTATGCTCACTTTCCTCCTCCAAACGGTCGGCCATCGTCGGTTTCCGACGGCGCAAAGGAAATGAAATTTGCAACCCTCGAGAACAAATCGCTTCACATCCGGCGAGGGACGGCTTCTCCGGGGTCTCCGGGAGACGCCGGGGGCCGCCAAGATAAATAGAAACGATAATTAATTCGAAATTGTTCGAATCGCGCCATCGCTCAGTCCGGGTTGGCAGTTCAAAAGCTTTTCATTTCGCGGGTGCCCGTCCTCGCCAGGGCTCCTCGCAGGGAGCCAGATCGCCTTCGAGACACTCTCCGGGGCCGAGGCTGAGGACTGACGGCGGCGCATCAAGTTTCGCAACCATCAAAGGGGACCCCTTCTCTGTTTGCGCGTCGGGCCGAAGAAACTAACGGGCCCCTTTCATCGTGTGTCCCCGCCGCGTGCCACATGAAAGCAATAGACTCACACGGGGAGAGGGAGACAGAGGGGAATTTTGCTGACGTCGCCCGGCAGGCCAAGAGAAAGACGCCGGATTAAACCGAAAAGCTGCTGCTGGCGCGGCTTTGAAGTTGAGTCCAAAGTAGAGTTGTTTAAATATTATATGTGAAGAATAAATAAGTTTCGCCAACTTCCTGGTGACGCCAGTCCCGGCGAATGCCGCCATCGGGTCCTGCGAATTGCGGAACAGACTGCAAGCTTGGAGCTGCTGCTGGAGGAACATGAAGCAAAAAAAACGCTGGCTCCAGCTCCAGTCAGGTACTACAGAGCGACCATCGTCATCATCATCAACAGCACCGTCATCAGGCGACGCTTCTCGGAAGAACAAGTTTTTGCTGACACACTTCGCCAAATTCGCAAATTGTCGGAATTTATGGAATTCGGTTCGACGGTTTCTGGGCGGAAAAAGGGCTTAAATCATCGCCGAAAAGCGAATACATTTTCGGGCGGACCATGGACCGCGGGGCCTGCGAGTTGATAAATGGTTTCCCTTCCCATCTGCCAGGAACACGCGGACCGGACCAGGATGTGACCGAAATTCAGAATTCGCAGGTTCTCGTTCGCAAACAAAAACACGAAACGTTGGGGTTCACAAAACAATTAATGATGCCGGTTCGAGAATCGAGCAGAACGAATGGAGTGCGGCCCCCGAAGAAGAAGACGGCGGTCACTTCCGACGGTCTGACACGAGACGTCGTTAGACGTCGGTGTCTTTCGACGGCCGTTCGACCAAAAAACTGGGTCAGAGCTGAGGTCCGCCAAGATGCTGGTAAGCAGAACGAGCCAACTGGACAACAGTCTCTAAGGCGTTGTCTCCCGGTCCCGGTCGGGTCCTTGTCGAGAGATTCTGGTGCACCTGGGGCTCCAATTGCGCTTCTGGCGATTCGATTGATACCGACGCGATCCATCGCTCACCGCAGCCGTGGCGGGCACACACGCAACACAGCGCATAATTTATGGTTGCGCTTCACGGGATGCTGCTGGTGGCAGTGACACAGAAACGCCAAAAACCGTGCCGCACCAACTCGCTCGCTCTCTCTCCGCGAGCTGGTTTATGTAAATCAGCGCGGACCGCGGACCAATATGGGAACTGAGTCGGACCGGGCCATAAAGAGGCCTCACGGGTCGGATGCAGGCCCCGCAATGCCGTAGTGCCGTAAAACTGTGTAGCGCGAGAGCAAGCAAAAAAGGGGAAATAAAAGGAAACCGGAAAACCAACATAAAACCATAAACGTACGCGCACGCACCGCCGCCATAGCTGGCTGGCTGGCAGGCTGCGTCCACTTACCTACGCCCTTATCTTTATCACTTTATTGCATAAAACATTATCACCTGGCACCGGCCGGTGACAAAAACGCCAGAGTGGTGCATTCGGTGCGTGGCCACTTGGAACCTGCCATAATAACTACCCATGCGCCCATGTGGCAATTAACCCCCGTGGGGTGTTTGTTGCTCCAGCTGGCTGGCTCCAGTCCGGTGGCTAATCATGGTCGCGATCCGCAATCGACTTTGCAGTCATCGATCTTGACCCGCCGGCCATTGACCCAGCGCTGATCGATGCGCCAAGAATGCACCGCGCTGCGCGTGTTGCACATTCCTTCCTTCGCAGGCGACAATGTTGGCCACAGGTGGCCACAGCACCTCGAAGCGGCCACCGCTGGCCACACTTTTCCCGGACTTATTTATGGACAACTAATTGCCAGTGCACACCGCGGTGATGCAATCGTTGCCGCTGGCTAGCCCGAATGGGCGCCTTTTTGGGCGAGGGGGCCACGTGAAAAATAAGCGCTCCACAGGTACGGATTGCGAATTGGCCGCGGATTGGTCGATTCCAACACTTTCTTGCGCATTGATCAACCGAGCACCGGGCAATATTCAATTTCCGAACTGCCGTTGCCGATTTTTCCCTGACCAAGCGTAGCGCGTGAACGATGCTTGCGAAATTTAATTCCACGGCCTGGCGTGGTCCAAAATCAAAGCGGCCGTATCGGACTGCATCGGTCAGCTAATTATGGAGAAAAAGGGTAATGGAGCCCGGAGGGGGCTCGCAAGACCGAACCCAGGCACACCGGGCGCCGTAAAATGGTTTTGGGACGCGGGGTTTTCCAGACGCGAACTGCTGGAAGGAAAAACCGTTGCCTCTTATTCACCCGTGCTCAAGGCCGTTTTGCGTGTTCCGGAGAGCCAATGAGCCTAACAGGTCTTAACATATGAAAGTAGATTTTTTTCAAAGGAATCATATGTTTAGTGCATTGAAACGGAAAACTCTATTTTATTCAAAGTATGTGCAATAGATACGCAGTCGAAAGAATTCTTTGTCTTTTGAAGCAAACCAATTAGTCATCCAATTTTCGACTTCCTCGCAGGCATCGAAGTGGTTCAAAATAATTCAAATTAATCATTTGTTGCCAGTAGCGATCAAAATTAACGGTTTCATCATTGCTTAGGAGCTTGTGGTAGACCACATCTTTCTGGTCCATCCAGGCACACGGCATTGTCTTTTTACCGAATCGATCTGGTTCGACGTTCAATCGATCAGTCGAAGTTGATGGTTTTCTCGTATTGACCCATGATTTTTTTCATTTTAGGATTCTCAAAACGAATCCACTTTCCATCCCCAATCACGATCTTGCGGAGAAATGCCTTACTTTTGTACCTGGCGAGCAGAATTTCGCATTTGGTTTTTCGGATTTCGTGCTGTCTTTTACTCAGTTCATTTTTCAATCTTCTGGATCGTTCCCAGATTGCCTATTGAATATGAAAAGTTTCACGCGTCCACCTCATGCCGATGCTCATGCGCCAAACGAGCCCAAGCGGCTATTGAGCTCGCTGCTCTCACAATTTGTCGTCCGCCCGTCGCCGGAACCTGACGCTTTAATTGGCGACGGAGCTGCCCCCGACCGTGCCGAGAGAAAGATCACGTTTGCGCCACTAAACACACTTGGCGGATAGTGGTTTCGATCGAAGATATCTCATTAGCGATCCGGCCATCCTGCGCCAGCCCGGTTTGGCAGTAATCGGTGATCGTAAATCTGGACACTTCAAACCCTCTGCGCGAAAGCGCATGCGAGCCGTTACCCAACAACAACAACAACAGCATCGAACGGCGGCCAACAGAATTGGCAATTAAAAGCAAACCTCGTAGGTAACGTCCCCACGGCGGGCGTTTATCTCGCGCAGCAGCCTCCAAGTCACGTCAGCGTCGTGGTACGTCAAACATTGTGGCGGTCCAGACCGACCGACCGAGCGATAAGCAAATTACCCACTTGCTGCAAACAAACGCGGGCGAAATGTGTCATTAGGCTAGCGGCCATCAGGTGGCGCAGCCTGAAACCTACATTCTTCGATTGCAGTCACCAGCTCCACCAGCTCCTGCTGGGCGCCGAGATGCTAATGAAGTTAGCGGGCGAGCAGGTTTGTGCTTCGCTGAATTACAATGATGAAACTCGAACCCGGCGCTGGCGGCCATGATTGAATTCTTTTGCGGCACCCACGGCGCACAGGAAGACACAGAGTTCGCGGCGTTCCTCGGTAATTACATTAATGTAAGCCCTCTCAGCGCCAGCGCTCGCCAATCTTCTGAGAATCCCTAGAAGTAATCGATTCGACAAATGGACCTACCAAATGGCCGCTGTTTCGAAGCGATGAAGCGGTTGTGAAGCGGAGTTCTGCCGAACGTCACTCGATGTCTTGGAGTGGCCAAAGTCCGGACGACGTCCACGTCCGGGCGGTTCTCCAAATAACGGCAACCTGCAACAGTAACGCCAGCGGAGTTTGGAGTTCTGTCAAATTGTTTCGAAAGTTCCAGGCACATGAATAATCCAAAACCGAAGCCGAAACGAAACAGTTGAATCACAACAGTGCCAACAATCGTTAGCCAAACACCGGGCCGGGCGCGCACTCACGACTTCTTCATTATTTACAGCTAATGAAATTCCGCTGTCGGGGCAGTCCACGTCTTGTGCGTCGTTGGCACAACTGGAGCTCCCGAATCGCGGCCGTAAAACAATAAACCATCAACGTACCAAAACCTGGTGGCAGCTCCACCAATTAGTATTGGAGGTGCGTAAATCTCGCCGACTGTAACACGTTCTCCACGGAGAATCCGGCCCGCGGTGGTTCCCACCGTCAACCGTCAGATTGTAGCCTAGGTATTCCGACGCGGAACACGACGCCATTCGATTGCTTCGATCAATCTCGGCCATGTGACGGTCGGCCAATAGGCGCCTGCTGGCGGAGTGGACCCCACAAAAAAATAGACCAAAAATTTAATTTGTCCTACATGACAGCTGACAGGCGGCGTGCTCTTCTGCGGCGCTCTCGAAATATCATCGCGTTTTCAATGCGCGGGCTCCTTGAAAAGCCCTAGCGTAGGCCTTGGAGGTCTGCGTGCGTGCCTGATGTTGTTGTTGGTGTGTTAGATGACAAATCCTTCCCCAGAAACCGGTAAACCCGCTCACAAGCGCTTCAGAAATGGTTTCATAATGAAAGTGAATGAAAAAGCAAAAATGAAACGCCGGTGCCGAATGTCACCGGTGTCGTCGAGCGCCTTGTCGAACGAGTCGAGCCGCATGCGAACCACCCATTCCCGACTAAGCCGTCGCCGCCGCCGGGGATGGGGAGAATCGAAATTTGGCAACTGTGCCATGAATATTCAATTTCCTGCGGCTCCTTCTAGGTTCCCGGACCGCCGATCGTCGAACTTTGCGCACCACGAAAGGCCCGTTCGTGTGGGCCAAAAACTTGCCAGACGCGGATTATGCGCGGCTCCACGCATGCCAGGACACGAAAGAAAGTTAAATATGACAACGTATTTGAATATGTACACTGGCTGTCGTATCGGATTTGCATGCAAAACGGATTGATGGAATCCGGCGCAGCCAGTCCTTCGTGGAGCGAGCAAGCGTCTCTAGGTCGGCCACTTATTGCCATGTTTCCCGTAACACCCGCGCAGGCCTCAAACTCACATATCTCTCTCCGGGACTCCGGGAACCGGAAACCCTGGTCCAGGGCGAACGGGAGCAAATAAATTGCAGCCACATCGCAGGCGCACCGGAGCGCATTTGAATGATCGGTCTCCGGAATCGAATTTCGCCAGACCTGGGGTTGTCAAACTGGTCCTCTGGCAGCCTGGTGACGTTTGGCTGAGGTCCACGCAGATTAATAAATCCGTTCCATGTGGATTGATTTATTAACCCGCGCAAGAAAACGCACTCGCAACATTCGCGGTGCGTTCTGCGTTCCCAATAAGATGGTAATTTATTTCGCACCCCGCCATTCGCGCCTGTCGCGATGACCTTTTCGCGCTCCGCGAATTTCGCGGGCCCCGGGGAAAGCCGGCCTTTTATTTTGGGAGTGTCAGATGCTATCGATTCTTACGTCCGTAGGGTCCACCACTTTCGGAGGCAACATCACAGGCATGGGTCGTAACGACACCCGACCGACCGATGATTATTTGGAAATTAAATTAGCTCCGCACCGTATGGCGCGTAATTTAGACGTCGTTCTGTTGGTGCTGCTGCAAGTGTGTACCGCGTAACGGAAGCATGGTGTTGGTTTCTAAGCCCCGGAGTGCCCCCGAGTGCCCCCGTGTGCCGTCTTAAATGTCAGACCCGGGTCGGACCCGCTCATCTTTCTCTTTACTTAACGGTTCTCGCCTCGCCCTCCGGCACGTTACACGGCCATATTGTTTGTTATGTCGTCGGGCAGCGCGAAAAGTTGCAGATTACGCAGACCGCAGGCCACAGGCCGGGGCAACCACTCGAACACACGTTCTCGGACACTACCGCTTCCCAGGGCCAGAGCATGGCCATCAGCCCCAGCCCGGGAAGCCGACCTTCCGGCGTGAGCTGCGTTTATGCTTTTGCTGCGCTGGCCGCGTTACGGCCGCCGGGACGGCTCCGTTTTCAACTGCTGCAACTTCGAATGAAGGTGGAAAAAAGTGGATGACACATCCATCCCGGGTCGGGGCACGGTCACCGGTGATGGGTGACACAAAACAAATATTTGATGACGGAATGGAATTTTGTGTATGGGAAAATAACTCAGACAGACACGCGTTGAATACACCTGGTGGACGGTGGTAATCAGGGGCCGTGCCGTGGCCACCACCACCTTCCTTCGCTCCGCGGGGCAGCGAAATAAAACATAATAAACGGGCTGAACTGTCCCGGGTTTTTTCGCGGCCAGTGTGGTTTCTCGTGTGGCCAGACTTCTAAACAAGCGCGTACATGTTGACCCAAGCCAGGCCATTCACTAGCCGTGGCGAAAGGTAATGTCCTGGGAGTGGCATGCGTTGTCACCGGGCGCTGTCATCGAAATGCTAAACACTGCACCGGTCACGACGGTCCCAAATGATGGCCAGAGCAATGGGGTAGTACTAGGTTGTTCACTAAATTCAGAGCCTTCAGAGGAGGAGCGCTGCTACAAGCCTATTTTTTATGTTATATTGGTACACTCTTCATATGAACGTACATGAAGCTTCATTTCAATCGGTCACTTATTTTTTTTACAAGCCGACGTGTCATAGTATTTTTTACAGCGGAAAAAATGAAGTATCGTGCAGTGATTTAATTTTTATTTTTGGAAGGTTTAAAAGCAAAGGAAAATTATGAACGAATGATGAAAGTGTATAAGGACACCTCGTCTTCAATTAGGGGCTAAAAGGGGGGTTTCTGAGTTTAAACGTGGTCGTAGTAGACGATCCTTGAAGACGATCCACGTCAAAAACGTAAAAAAACAGACACAACGCATGAAATCGTGAAAAATACCGAATATGGTATTGGAAAATCGTCGAATCACTGAAAGAGATTTAGTAAAAGGTCTAGCCATCTCATTGAGCAAAATAACAAATATTTTGATTGATGTTTTGGGTTTTAGAAAACTGTTGGCAAGAGTATGCCACATTCGGTAAATATGAAACAAAAACGCATTCAAATGCAAGTTCCTCGGCAACATTTTGAGCTTTTTCAAAAGGATAAAGTGGATTGTGTGCATTGCATCATCACTATGGATGAGACTTGGATCTATCGTTATGATCCTGAGTCAAAACAAGAGGCTAAGGAGTGGTGTGAACCTTGTTCCTCGGGTCCGAAACGAGTTCATTTCCAGAAATAGGTCAAGAAGGTGTTAGCATCAGTTTTTTAGGATGAGAATGGAATTTTGTTAGCGGATTACTTGCAAACAGGTAAAACAGTAAATTCCGAATATTATTGTAACCTTTCCGAGCAACTGAAATAGAAAATTCGTGAAGGCAATGCATCAATGTCAGGGCAGCAATGTGACAAGAGCATTTTGAAAATGGCAAAAATCCATGAATTGAAGTTTGAATTGTTCGAGTATCCACTGTATTCACTAGATTTGGCCACTAGCGACTTCCATCTGTTTTCAAACCTAAAAACATCATGCGTGAAAAGCTGTTTTCATCAAATGATGACGTCATAACAGCTGTGGAAGCATATTTTAAAGCTCTTCCAGTTTTTCACTTCAGGGATGGTATTTATAAACTGGAGTCTCCTTGGAACAAGTGTATTGTTGTTCAGGAAGGCTATACTGAACAATAAATTGTATTTCAAACCAAAATAAATGTGTTTTTCTTATTGAGGCTCCGAATTTAATGAACAACCTAGTCGAACATTTAAAGTCGGGCGAGCTGGAACCCAAGAATTGGCCGCACCGGGCCAAAGCTCGCTTATCATAAGCGTAATCCGATCTAACTGACTGACGAAAATAGGGTTTTCGCGCTACATTCTGTGCCGCGGCCTATCGGACAATGTAAATCTGAAAACGCACTCCACACTCCGGCTCGGCCCTGGCCTATTTGGCCGTGCCGAGTTCTTGTTCGCTTCGTGGCTCGCACGGACATGCAAATGTAACACGCGGATCGGTACACCAGGCCGGTCCGATCCGCACCGATGTTCTCGAATCAATTTCTGCAATCGCCAAACGGCATCAGCGAGAACATATCCGCGTGCCCTTGACGTGTGTGTATGTTGGCGGCGTACCCACGTCGTACAGCGGCCGCCTATCGAGATAGCTATCGGGCGCCCGATGGATGATGGGCTCAAATTACCCCCCAACATGGTTGCGTTCGCGTTCGCTGCGCAGCCTTTTACGGCCCCAGAAACCCGGCCGTGCATCCGTCTCCGACACACTGGCTGCAGTTTCGTGCAGCGTGCACGAAGGCGCGCGCCCATTTTGGGCAACACGGCCCAGTCCAGCCCAGCCCAGCGCTTTCCCGCGGGGGTTGTTCCAATGGGGAGGTTTGCCAACTGCGCCAAACCGAGAGCGATCAGAGTGTGATGCGATTGTGCGATAAAGGCGAGCATCTTCCCGGGGCCAGAGACGGGCCAAGATGCTACGTCCTCCGAACCGAACCGGCCTGTCACGCGGGGCTCATGTTTATTCGGTCGCGATTGTTCTGTGTGCAGAAAAAAAAACAGAACAGAAAACATTGAATTTGGAGTGCCTCGGCGAACGAGAAACAGGATCAGGGTTCCGGCGGCGGCCGTAATCATATCCCAGATGGATGATGGTTCGAAAAAAGGAAACCCAGCGCTGAAGTGCTGCTGCTATTCACAAGGAAACAACGGCAACAACCACGTGAAACCGTTTTCAGTCAAACCATTGTTTGACTCCGGGAGTCTCGCGTTTCCCTCGTGCGCCAGCCCGTGGTCGTTTTGATGTTCGCTCGCTGTCATAACGGGTGGAGGGTTATGGTGCGAATAGCGCAACTTAATCTTACCGTTTTCGTGTTGCTGTTGTTGCCTTGGTTGGCAGAACTTCGAGCACCGAGAAGCCCGTTCGCAGGACAATAAACCGCGTGGTGGCATTTGAAAGTTGGCAGCCACAGCGAATAGATTGGAAAGTTGCGCTGCACAGTTGCTTTGCAGAAGCATTGCAATAAAGAACCGAACCCCGTGGGTTGTTTTTGGCACCCACCCGGGGGCTGCCGCTTGTGAGGAAAATGGCGAACGAAAAATCATTACCCAGCTCCGGGTGCTTATTGCACCCGGCAGCATCCATGCGATCGAAATGGAGTTTCATTAATTTGGCTCAATTGTTGGGCGCCCGTTGTGCGCTGGCAGTTAGTTGCTGGCAAGGCACCGCCGTCTCGCATGATGGACGTGCGAAGAAAGACGCCATTTCGCCCCATTCGCCGACGAATGACGTTCATCAACCAAGCCGGCGAGCGAAAGAAAAACAAGCGGCCGATAAATAATTTATCTCTTTTCAGTCCAACAACATTCTCCAACACAGGAGCGGGGGCCCCATCTGCACTCGCGGGTAACATTGATTAATGGGTCAAGTGAAAACGGTCCTCCAGAATGGCACTACTTCACGAACATGGCACACGGGGTGACAAAAGCGCTCCATCACTCCCGCCGGAGACCACTCTTGGGCGATTAGTTCGACTGCTCAGACTCGTCCAAACGATATTTGCATCCGCCCCTTCGAGGATGTGCCAGGCAACTGCGTGTGACTCCGTGCCGTGAGATTAGATAGGAACGAAGCGAAACAGCAAATCTGATCACTGCCGTTCCTGACCCGACCATAAATATGTCAAAAAGATACGCCCAAATATGTGTACGCCACGGTCCGGGCCCCCTGGATGGTAAAATGGTTTTTTTGGGGTCGTGAAACCACGGCACACGTGGGTGTCGCTGAGGATTATTACGTGGCCCCTCACACCGTGGCGTGGAAGATAACAAATAATAAAATGAAAATCGTAAGCACACGAAAAAGCAATATTTTTAGCGTATCTGCTGCTGCTGCACATTGACGTCTATTTATATTGCGGGCTGAAAGTGTGTCACAGACTGTCACAGAGGCTGAGGATCAGGTTTGGAGTAAACCCCTTTGCTGCGAAGCTTTTGAAGATACTTTGCGAAACCGGAAGTTGTCGTAGAAGTTTATCCTGTGTAAGTTGCACTTTTTGTCCGCCTTTTTGGGGCTTCAATAATCGCTTGCGACTCACAGAGGTGTAGTTAAAATAAAGTCTGCCAAAAGAAGACATTTTGCTAGGAATTAGTGTTCAGGAGACCAGTTCACCACCAGTTCAAACCAGTGTTGGTTTTTGACCAGTTCAGAGCACACCTGACAAACCCTGTCAAGCAATTTGCGGCAGATTTGAAAACCCATTTAGTAGTCATCCCAGGAGGCTTCACATCGCAACATCAACCACTCGATCTGAGCATTAACATACCATTTAACCAACCAACCATTACCAACTGCAAATGAAAATTAGACATCAGCTGGAAGAAAAGTCATGTATCAAGTATAAAAAAGTATCAAGAAAGAAGTCATTGTTAGGTCTTTTAAAAAGACAGTATATTCGACTAATTTGTATGGGCGACTATGTATCAGGCGACTCATGCTTTATCCTTTAATGATAATCCTCATGTTGATGAGCTGAGTAGCTGAGACCTTCCATAAGCGATTCTGAGAAGGAGATTCATGGCTACTGTGATGAATAAAGGGGTTAGTTGACGAAGAAAATATTTTTCAATAACCTTGGAGCAAGTTCGAAAAAGGGTGAACGTTATAGAAAATGTTCGATATGGAAAGACTTTCGATCCAAAACTCAGGGTGCGATTTATACAGAGGTTTTGCTCATACAAAATAAAATATGGCAATTATGAAACGTATCTCGATTCGTACTCGCGTTCTAACTAAGGAATTGGTGCTACACCAGGTCGTTGTAATAATTAAACCAAAACGATGACAATCGGTACTTTAAATCGCGCATAAAACCGCAAGTTCGAGTTAAAGCGATGTTCGACAGCCGCTTCCTAATTGAAACACACACCACTTAAGGCAACCACCTTTAAACCGACACACTTCATTATTTAAAACACGCTCGTGAAAGCGCACTAATAAATAAACTATTTAACCGAACAGTGATTCAAATGTAAGGCTCTGGTAAATCACCCGGTAAATTAACTATTGTCTGAAGACGCTAAAACCCCCCTGGATAGCCCGCCAAGGCTAATGAGTGCCGGCAATGAGTAACAAATCACCCGCAGATTGAGATGCTTAACCCAGCGCTGTATATATTCGGGGTGGATTCGACAAACTTTATGAATCAAACCAAAAAAACGAAACAACAACCGGTTTTTTTATCATTAATGTCTGAACAACATGCATGATTCATTTAATTGTAGAAACCCCTCTCGATGGACTCGAAAGTAGCGGCAAAAATCGTAAATGATGTCATGTCCGCCAGCCGCCAGCGATGATGCAAGGGCCCGGAAGGAAGGAAGACAGAGCCCGAGAGCCCGAGCCAGCACACGTGTGTAACAACTTCCCACAGCCGTGCTACGCTTGACTAGACCCCAAGGTCTAAAGAATCGGTGGCCACACGGAAAGATGGAAGGCAATCATCGAAAGCGGAAAAAAACGGCGTCGAACACAAACGGACGTCGGCGGCGTTGGCTATCTGCTCGCGCAGCGCACACATGTTGCGGCGGCCGTGTTAGGTTCACATGGGCGGTGAGCCCCCTCCCTCCCAACCCTTGCCCTACAGTAGAACCACCGTCTACTGGCCGCATCCTTCCCGGTTGCCTAAAGGGGCTTGGGCCTTCCAGCGCGCTCGACTCGACGAAGACGCTCGGTTCGGCCGGGCCGGGCCGGAGCCGCTCTTGCATAAATTTGCCACTAACAAAACGGAAGAAACCGAGCGAGGAACCGCGGGGTGGGGAGCAGCAGAAACACGGGGAGGGCTGCGAAACTCGCGCCGCGTTGCAGCGAATCGCATCGCGAACACGAGCTGCGGGCGCAATTTATGGAATGAGCATTACACTTTTATTTACACGTTTTTAACGTTAGGCATCCCCAGCATAACATTGGCCCCACTGGCCCCCTTCCCCGTCGTGTCGTCATCGTGTCGGTCGATGGTGATTGTGGCAGCAGACTTTGTAGGACGATCGGGCAGGCTGTTCGGTCGGCCACTTAGCACTCCGCCGCCCGAGCGCCCGGGAGTTCGTGAGCCTGCATTTAATGTGGCCCCGTGTTTGATTAACTCTTCATCGCCACGCCAACGACCACTGGGGAACCCCTCGGAATATTGGGTTTTAGAGACCGTTCCAAGACCTTATCGTCACGAAGCTCCTCGGCTGCACGCAACAGCGCCCGAACGATCGACAACATCGATCATCGGAGCCCCTCTCGGTGATTGATGTTGTCGTCGAAACAGAACTTGTGTCCCGAGACGGAACAGATCCATTCTTCACTCGGTCCGGACACCGGACCGGGAGATTAACATCTGCGTGTGACATGTGACACTGTCCAACGAATACGCTGCCTGCATCTGCCGATGGGGACCGGAGCCGGATCCACCACTTATTGCGCGCGGCCCCGATGGCGCACGGGATAAGCATCAATTAATGAGGCAATTAACATTTACAACGGAAATAATAAAATCCGGCACCCGGCGGCCGGAGCTGGCCGGTGTGTGCAGCACAAAGTTCACGCGTCACGGAACATCCACGGCCAACGGCCGGCGAGTGGCGATTAGAAAGGCCGAGTTCGGACTGTCCACATCTTGGATTGCCGGCGGAATGGGAGACCCGGCCACTTTTGGGCCGGCTTACGGTGGGCCTGCATAATCCGTTCGGCGGGGCTGCATTTGCATTCGATTGGCCGCCCGTGACACGAAAACGAGGACAACGGACCGGACAGAACCGAACCACCGCCGTCGTCATACTCATCGCCGCCATCATAATCATGGCGCTGATGGCCTCCGTCAACCGACACCGGTCGGTTGGGTTGATTGGGGTGGCACCCGAACGGAGACGATCGAATTGGAATGTTTCCTGTTTCAGTGGGTCCACCGATCGGACAAGGATTCCCGAGCCAGTCACGTATTTATCATAATTTATCTCCCACCCGAACCGGCGGACCAGTTCTGGGGGATTGGGGTTTGGGAACTGTTCCGGTGACATTTAACCTTTAATTGGTATCGTGGTATCGAGAACTGGCCGTGACATCGGCGTAACGGTTAACATGTTTTGCTGCGGTATTCAGCAGCAGCAGATGATGATTGACATAAGGCTGGCTAAAAAGGCATGGACGTTTTTTTGCGTGAATTTCAAAACAATTTTTAAGATGCTTTCAATAGTCCGATTTGCGTTAAATATCATGCGTGGTTTTGTTGGATTTGTTGCTTTTTGAAAATAGCTTTGTAATGCCTCTCTTGTGTAGAAGGCTTAGTCGTAATTGGCAAAAAACTCGAACAATCCATTTTCACAATCCCTTTTCTGATCTCAATCCTCTTGATTTCAATTCGTTCTGGGATTTTATCGACATTTTCGACGACGGATATGCCTGTGCTAGCTGCATCTTTTTAAGTGTGAAGTGTCAGCTTTAAAACGAGCCTAAACTTGAAACTGTACGATCGATACTTCACGAGATATCGAACAAGATAGTGTACGGTGTGGATTTTAGTCTGGCGGCATCAGCGGCCGCCGTATGAGTGAATGAAGAAGGAGCCCCCGGAACCGTCGAAGGTGTAGGCTATCGAGCAATGTTGGCTGATTGGTTCTTTGGCGTAATTGAAGCTGAGAACTTTTGAACTCAACAGGATGACGCTACTGCATACAGCGACAGAAGTTGCGATTTGGCACCATTGGAATATTATCTCCGGAGTGCGATGAAAGATATTTTTTTTATCATTAGGAGAACTGAGTGGGCCGTATTTGTGAAAGATAAATGTTACGCGAACAAACCGGCAACTACTGACGACCGTAAGACCGAAATTCAAATTGCTATTGCCGCGAAAGGCCCAGATACAGTCGAAAATGTACTCAAAAATAGGTCTATCGAATGGGCTGCTGCCAAGCCAGCCGTGGAGGACATTAGACCAAAATTGTTTTTCATTAAAAAAATTGAAAGAATCAATCTTTCAAATAAATGTTCAAGGAGCGAAAAATATTAAGCCGTTTTTGTTTTATAACCAAAAGAAAAAGAGAATGCATATTGGCCCACCCTACTTGTACTTGTGACGCTCCTGTCTGATTTTAAGCTCGGCCCACTGCATAATTGACTATCCAGTTAATTTTAAATGGTAAAAGTAAAAGCAAGCAAATCCGCGATTAAATGTTTCACTTCGTGACACACCCCACAAAGTGCCGGCGGCCCGCAGCCCGCCGCCTGAATGGCCGACATTGTGATAGGTTAAAATCATAATCATGTTCCGGGCCCGGGCCCGCACCGTTGGCCGGTGCTGCAGTTGCACCGGTCCGGTGCCGCTGATTAAACCGAAAACCTTCCACCGCAGCGCAGTAGCAGCAGCGGTGGCCCCATTAGGGGAGGTGATCGTGATGGATTCCGACTGACCGTATCAGCACTTTATCATGGCTGGCGAACGCCATGTTGCACTGTGCACCAGGCGGCGGTGATGCTCATACTTTATTGATGGGCTCGGCCGAGTTGGGCGAACTGCATTTTTGTTTCTTTTTTTTTTGCACGAACCAGCGCACTATCAGCCCAACATGCCATCAGCATTTATGGACCGGCTGCAGCATGAGCCAGGAGGGGGTATCAGTTTTGGTGTATCTCCCCGGAGCCTCACGTCACGCTCTGGCGTGCCCTCGTGTGTTGCGTGGCCCGATTCGAATTGACATCGACCAAGGCGGACCACGGAGCACCGAATGACGGAGTGCAGAAACCACCGACGATACATCATATGCTCAACATCTCACGCACGCACGCTCACGCCATCCCACCTCTCCATCTCCATCATTAGCATCATCCTGGGGGCGGCCTTTTATTGCTTATTTTGGTAGCCTTTACTTAAGTCAGCGCGCCATTCCCATCCGATCGACCGCCCATTGGCCGTCCAATAAACCGTCCGTAAAGTCGAGTCGTAATTCGTAAGTAGAATTATAAATTTCAGTTTTAGCGCTCGGGTCCGGCCGGAGCCAACCCAACCCGAAACCCTTGGCGGACCTCCTGGAGCCTAATGAGCTGGAGCATGAATAATGAATTTTTCCGTAGCGCGAGCCGCGAGCCGAATGCGTGGCACGTCGGTTTTTTAAGGTGGAACCATCGACCGGTTGGTCCGAGAGGATGTGTTGGACGGACCGACCGTTTGCGTACATTCCATCATGCAAATTTATGGAAACGAAACGAGTATTAATGCAACCGGACCAACCGGACGCTTTTCCGTGCCCGATGAAGATAGTGCGAACACACTCTAATGTGTGTGGTTCGTGATAACAAAACCCGCCCCCC
>NC_069145.1:36692488-36757302 GCF_943734635.1 Anopheles cruzii
GCCAGTTGCGCGAACGATGCGCTAACGAAGCGCATGTGTTATAAATTTTTAACGAAACTAATAACAATAATAAACTAGGGCCAGAGGCCGATGGATGGGCGGTGTCCCTCCGAGCGCTCCGAAACGGGGTTGAGGCACCTCCCAGAAGAAACTGCTCCCTATTCCGTTTTTTTTGTCGGTTCATTTCAATTGCCGCTCTCTAACCTGGGCTGGGCAGGACCGTCGCGCTGTAGCCGGCCATTCCCATCCCAGCGGGCCAGGGCGTTGTAAAGCAATAAAACTTTTCATAAATTCATTTCATACTTATTTCCTCCGCTTCTGGCCAGGCGGGGCCCGGACTCGAGCGGCACCAAAAGATTGAAACCTGCCGATGGCCGCCGGGTTGCCCGTGAAGCGGTACGAATTCGGACGACCGGCGGGTCCACGGCGACAGTGCGACCGATCTTGGGTTAATGCTGATTTATGGGAACGCCCTAAGCACCGACCTATCGAGCTAAAGGCATCGTTTCGTTGCTGACACGGCGCGGTCGATTCTGGAACCCGCTCGAACTGGACTTCTGAAGTGTGTCAATTTGCTCGGTTTTTTTGCGTAAAAAGAGGTCGGTTGGCTGGCAACACTGCTGGCTCCTCATACACTGTACTTACCAGAGGCTTATGCAGCGGATGACCTGCGGGCTACGAAATGTCGTGCAAAACAATACACACTGACGCGCACACACACACCCACAAAAACATGCACAGACACGGGACGAGCTAGTGGACACTAAACATCCGGACAACACACCGGAACGCGAGACGGAAGCAACAAACGCCACCGCCACTTCCGCACGGATTATGAAACGGAATCGGAAAAGCCAACTGACAGTTCCGATTCGGTGACAGTTGGTAGCGAGTCGCGCAGTTTTAGTACAGCGCGTCGCCTTCTACGATCATGCACGAGGAGAGCTGGCATCCCCAACACACACGCGCAGAGGTGAGTCGATCTAGTAGCTGGCCCAGCGATGGCCATGAAAAATCGCCCAGCGCGAGTGCGCCGAATGGCCGCCGAGAGTGCACAGTCTCTGAATGATTGCCAATTCGTGTCGGGCAGACGAGACGAGTTTCACTCGAAATGAAAGCAACAGGCGTGACGGAGCACCCCGCAACCGCCAGACCACTCAGACTTGTTTGATGTTACGCCGTGAAGCGAAACTAGTGCACGTGCTCGGGCAGAGTGCAGACCATTAGGTAAAGGTCAATTATTGGTTACAGCTGCACCGCGACGGCACCACGGCTGGTTGGCTGGTCCAACGGCTGGCTGGATGTTATTTTATTATTTACCGCTTCTTTCATGCGCCATTTCACGGTCCTCGCTCTAACGGGGTCTTGCCTCGTTTTTGGACATTATTTATTAGTGACATTTCTGACACTTGCAGTACTTGAGCCAGAACGGAGATTGGAGGTAGCGTCGGAGCTACGGAGGCTACGTAGGAATACCAGAATAACTAGACGTAACTCGAAATCTTCGAATAGCGCAATTTTGTAGCCTTGCTTTTGTGGACATGAGCTAATAGACAGTTTGGAACTTGCAGGTTTTGCTTGCCGCTCCAGAAATCTTTATTCTTCCAAATTCCATATCATCACCTTATCAAAGCGCCCGGAATTCTATGCACTTGTTTCGTCTACATCAGATCCTATTTAAGAACGGTCCACAAAGTGTTTGGAATAGCCTTCAACACACTCTTCATTTCGGCGCTTATCTCCCCCATCGGCTCTAGACGGTGTCCACGGAACGGTCCCTTTAGTTAAACGAATAACCAGAAGTCACATGGTGCCAAGTCAGACGGACACGTTGGTTACGGAACGATTGTCCGGAAGAATGGTCTCTCCACAAATGCGGTATGTTTCTTTGACGCACAGCATTACGCAAACGATAATTCTTTGTTGACAGTTGTTGGCCGGTTGAAAGGAATTCATAATGCGGCACAGCACGACAATCAAAGAAAACTGGTTGCCGTGATTTTGTTGCTCACAGTAACAGGAGTTCCAAAGTCGCTCGTCCGTATGGGAAAGACGTCAGTTCGAAACCTTCGACATTGCCCCAAGTTGAGTGCAATACTTTAAGTTGTTGCTTACTATGACTCTGTCCGTTCTAATAAAAGAAGTAAATTCCAACATAATCATCAAGTCAAGTCCTCGTAGTCTAATTAGACGACAACTCTTACGATAAACAGTGATCTCGATGGAACCCGCGGAACACTTGGGCAGCCCCTGACCTACTCAATCCTGTTCCTCCAAAAACCTGCCAGTACCGGTCCGGCTGTAACTATATAATCTACTGCTTAGCACCAGCGCACCAGGCATCCAGGTGAAAAATGTATTAAACGTGTACCGCTCAAACACGCAAACGCGGCCGAGGCCCGTCCAATACACACTTCCGCCGCCGTGCTAACAAATAATCCTTCCCCAGGGAGGGGAGCGAATCCTGCGAAATCTCTCGCCGACCCGTTAATTTCTATCGCAACTCCAGTCCGTAGCCCCCGACGTGGACGTGGATGCAAGTTATGCAAATGCTGTCTTCGTCTTTAAATACCAGAACCCCTGTGTAGAGCGCCTCGGGAGCCTTCCGTTGGCTCTGGTCCATTTCGCTGGTCTCGCCCTACATAAAGCTACCTACGAAGAAAGATTCTATGTCCCGCTCCCGGGCCCGGGGTTGTGGCCGCAGACCCGAAAAGCACTTTCGCCTCTTCCCGTCCCGAAGCGTGGAAAGTAAGCGGAAGGTTTCCCCAGAGTACGAAGACAAGAGACAAGATCAAAGGCGTAGTTCCGCCGGAGTATGGACGGACTCCGGGTGGACGGACACACACACGGGCGGGCGCAGAGTGCTTTCAGTGTCGACAGGAAACTTCAGAGAACGCAGCAGCAGCAGCGAAGACAGTCGTGGCTGTGGCTGGACCTTTTTACGCCCGGTGCCCGGAGGTGACCACCGATGGCTGGAGTTCCCGGGAGCTCTGGAGGGAGGTCGCCTCTGGCTACAGGAATACTATTTTAAAGTGAACAAATAACTTACATTACCCCGACTTTCGGCCTCGTCACGCTGATGCTGCTGCTGATGATGATGGTCGGCCACCGGTGATGTTGTTGCCGGCGGCAGCAAAGGCTGATGATGGCCGATTCTCGGCGATACATACCTTCTCCCCTGTCGCTGTTGCCTGGCTCTGCGATAGATAAGAAAACAATCAAACGGGTCGTCGTTGCCGCTGATCAACATTGATGTTGATTTTCGTTAGTTTACAGTTTTGTTGCTCTGTCGGTGCGACCCACCACGCAGCCCTTTCGTACACCGAAACCAGCAGACACACACACAGGTTCAGTGTGTCTGTGGTTGTTGCACTGTGTGTCGATGTAGTTGCTACGATGTGTTGCAAATTTATTGCTTCATTTATGGAATCTACTGATCCGTGGGCTCTGATAAATGAGCACGGAAGGTAAAATTTATGGTTCCTATTGCGTTGGCCGGCCCGTCCGCAGTTCTCGGTCCCAGCTACTTTGAAGCCCCGGCGTCTTTTGTGGCCGCGGATGGCCTTTCACGTCCCGTCCGCCACGTTTCCGGACTCCTTCTTCTTGCAGCAGCAGGCTGCCGGCGATGCATTCTCTGCCCATCTTGGTCAGCAGTCATGGTCAGTACCAGGAATAAGAGAGAGGGAGAGAGAGTGCGAATGTGCAAGTAATTTATTACGCTTACACCAACTCTCGGCAGAGAGCGTGCCTAGGGACTGGCGTCTTCTACTACGAACTACAAACTTCCTAGCCCGGCACTGCCGGGGCCAGAATGAGACTTATGTTTCGCCGCCGTTGTTCATCCAGCTTCGAACTTCCGAGTCCGAGGCCGAAAAAAGGCGTCTCATTGTTTCCCGTATCCAGAGGTCGTTCCGGAGTCGCCTCCGGGTATGTTTGCGGTTCTAGCGAAACAGTTCAACCCGACCACCCGACCGTACACTTTTCGGAACCAGGAAGTGCTACGCCGCGATGTCACCGGCAACGGCCTGGAATAGAAGCAGCGCGTGGCCTAATGTATTTTTAAACGACGATGTCAAGCATTAGCTCCATAGAACGGTTCTCGGCGGAAGCCGACATAGTGTCTGCTTCACCTCAAAACGAGCTCAGCATCAGCATCGGTCGTCGTTCCCGTTCGCAGGACACATTGGCTGGCTGGCTGGCTGGCTGATGCCGAATCTCGGGGCCGAAGAGTTGACGGACAAATGAGTTGCGCGACGACGAGCTAACCGACCACGACCTGTCAGTCAGTCAAAGTGGTCCGGACGATGAGCGACAACCGCAGACGGACAGGCCCGGCCACTCCGGACGCTGATCCGTTTTGACAGCGCAACAGCCCAGCTCGTGGTCCGTCCTGGTCCTTAATCGCATTCCCATCGGCTGGTGATCGAAGCCGCCAGCCGAAACGAAGCCCCCAACCCAGTGCTCTAAACTGCTGGTGCCGGTGTTGCTGCAACCTATCTCTCTGGCATGACAGGCCGCCCCGTTCGCCAACCGAACGAAATTGCATGCTGTAACGCTTAATTAAAAGCACAATTAGATTCACCTCTCTCTCTCTCTCTCTCTGGGGCGGTAGAGAAGTGTTCGCGAAATGGTGCCGCGAGCTCAACAACCGTCGAGCGCGGAGTGGATCTCGCGAACCACAAGCAAACTGTTAATTTGGTCCGTTCAACTTTTTGTTGGCTGCGTTCGTTCGGCCGCCTTTCGAGTGTCGAACCGGGCGATTAAACCTGCACGCTCCATTCCCGGCGGCGGGCCTAATGGCAGTGTGGAATGGTAAGAACTAAGAATTGGAACAAATTACGGAGCCGTTTGTTTCCAAATTCATTTCGCGCCCGTCCGGGCCTGGGCCGACAACCCAAGTCACTTTCCTTCGTTCTCGGGCGGAACGGCACGCTGGAACCCGGAGACGGCCGGAGCCGGGGCAGATTGATTCCCACTATGGCCGGATCGTGATCGGTTCGCCGTCGGCGGCTCAAATCATTAATGGTTATCGAAACGGGCAACACAAAAAAAAGGCAAAACTTCGAGAGCAAGCTGATTTTTAGACGATTAATTTCCGCAAACGCAAATCCACTTCCGCCTGCGGGGCACGTTGCGTTCGTGCCGATGGACGCGCGGGAAGATTTTAGATAATGCGTCCGACCGACGCGCGAGGCGCACAAAATTGGGAACATCGGACCCCGATTGAAAGTACGGCGGGGCACTTCGTTGCGCGGGCTCGCGAAATCGATACTTCTCCGCGCGCCCGATCGGAGCGCTAATTGGTGGAGCGTAAGTGCCCCGCAGCCCAGTAAAAGGCTCGCGTTTCTGCTGCTCTGCGGCCCAGAAGTGCAATCGACCGGCGGGGTGAGCCGATAGCTATTTATGGTGGCAATATCTTGTTCCGTTCAGAGTGCTGCTCGAAACAGGAAACTGTGTTGAACGATGCAGCGTTGCTTAACTTCAGAATTTGTTGGAATCCAACGCTTCTTTGGTTCAGATCTTACGCAAACGTGACATAGCTTTAGAACGTTGGACCATGAGAAGTTATCAAAGATCAAAAGAAAGAAATAAATTTCTATGTACAAAGCAAACATAAGCCATCATAAAACACGTGGCTTTCAGGATATTTAATTGTACTTGTATGACTCACTGCACATTTCACATGTATTTTATTTATTAATCATTTCATATTGAATCGGCGTAATGTTTAGAATAGGTTTTAGTTATTTTTCATCTTTATCTGGGGAACTTTTGATCAATTCGTGTCCGATTTATTCGTTTTGTCGAACGGTTTTGGCCTGCAACAAACCCAATGTTTATCTCTGTTGCTTTCTGTAACATTGATTGTACGGGCAGAGTTTTTGGCACTGCGGCAACCACATTGTCACGAAGATCTCGGAAATCGAACCCAGAACAACTTTGTTGCGTCTATAACTTTAGAAATAGCATCTAGCAAAAGCATTTCTAGCATATCATAAGTTTTGTGCTGAATTGAATTAGTTTGCAATATCAGATGGGAACGCAAATTGAACCTGTAATTCACACATTTTAATTATCGATTCGATTTGCAGCACAGCGAATGGATGTGATGGTGCTGAAGTGTCCCTTTCGAATCAGCGGTAGGTTTAGTTTAACTTCAACCTCCAATATCTTCC
Source organism: Anopheles cruzii (assembly GCF_943734635.1). Taxonomy (NCBI): domain Eukaryota; kingdom Metazoa; phylum Arthropoda; class Insecta; order Diptera; family Culicidae; genus Anopheles; species Anopheles cruzii. The sequence goes on from NC_069145.1 coordinate 36,698,665, forward strand.
GGAAATGTTATTTAGTGTTTGTTTTTGATGCTTTTTCGTGTGTTCAACGGAGTTCACATGCTCGTTCACATATCTAACCTTCCGACAGCATCGACGCGATTCAGGAAGCGTTCCACTGAGGTCATGCCTTTTAGCATTTAAACTGACTTAAGCCTGTGTGGAATATTTAAAACGATTCTCTGACTGCGGCATTTGGTACGGCATAGATTAAACATACCAATGCACAGTTTTTCGTGATCATTAGCTCTCTTATTAGAAAAGGCCTGTTATCCTCACACAACAGCCGTTTTTCTGCGTAGCTCCGAACTTTACCGACATAGCGACAGCTGTGCAACTTGATAGGTAACCTTCGGATGTATGTTAATTTTGTAAGTCCGTTTGTACGCTTGTAAGTCTTATTACCTGGCCGTTTCAATAAACAAATTCGCTTTACCGCCCATTGATCGCCAGCAGAGCCCGTAAATCTAACTGTTATTGTTACTGTAATATTGTTTTAGCGCACAACCCCTCTTGATTTCACCAATTTCAATAGCCACCCATTCATTAGGGAGTTTTCCTTAAGCTTCACCACGTTCCTTCACGTACCGTTTGCGCAAAGCACCCTAAGGTCCGGCCAGGGAAAAGGACAGCGCAAGAGGCGGCAAGAAAGGCCCACGAAGACGGCCCTTTTTCGCTTCGTTCGTTCGGCATTTAAACCTCGCAAACAAAGAAATCGTAGCATAGCCGGGCCGGGGGATTGCACCCCGGGGCCGGGCCGGGCAGGGCCACGGGGGCTTGCAGCAACAATCGGAGCTCATTTAACAGCTCGCCTTTCGTCTCGACCGTTATAGATTTGTCATTGCAGAGCGTTCGAAATTGCCGGTTAGCCGATTTCCGTCTCGCCAACGATTTACATCACCTTTTGGGCCGGCCCCGGTGGCATAATCTGGAAATTTAATGCCTGCTTGCCGGGGCCCGGCCCAGCATCCTTGGTACCAGCAGCCGCCAGCCCGGTTTACCGAACAATTTGGACACCGGGTAAAAAGTGAGGAAGGTATTTTAAATCAGGTCGTTAGTAATGGATATTTTCCCCGGAGCGACGCGGAGGTTTCGTTCCGGAGCTGGGCAAGATTGTTTTTGTTTTGTTTCCATCCCGTGGCGGGGCGCCCGGTCGCTAATTTCCCTTCCGGCAGACCGGCGGGAGACCGTGGTGGCTCGGGGTTCCCCGAACCGGTTCCCGCCGCCGGCACCACCACCAGCACCAGACCGTAACGCGGCACACATTGCACCCCGAAAAATCTTACCGCGGCCATGGAAATGCGTTTCTCTAGCACTCTCTCATGTTTATGCTTCCTCTCTAGCTGCTGGTGGTGCCTTCGTGCCCTTGCCTAATCGGATTATTTATAAACTCCCGGGCAGCCGCGCCCCGAGACCCCCGGGGCATTAAGTGCGATTTGGCGATTATTTGCAGTTTCAACATTATTCGAGTGTGGCCGCCCCATTCCGGCGGACGGCTCTCCGAGTTTGGCCATTTCCGCACGTGGGTCAGTAAGTCCGAAAGCTGGTGCATCCTTTGCTATTTGCTGGCTCTTTTTAACTATTATTAGTAGAACGGACAGAACCGTATTTTGGGCCAGCAACTTAATGTTTTAAAGTCAGGACTGCTCAGGGTTCGAACCGACGTCGATCACCAACAACAACTACTTGTTGACGGTTCACGAAGTTGCTTAGAGTTGTAACAGGGAAATTAAAAGCTCGCGCAATTAGCTTGCATCTGTCAATCGTTAGAAATTTACAAACTAAAGGAAGTCCTAATCAATAGATGTAATAATTCTTTCCACCCAGCAATTCGAGAACTAATTATCTGATGTTTTTAAAGTTAACTAGTTGTAAGATGTTAGTAGTCATTAGTTATAAGTAGGATGAAATGGCTCAATACCACGTGGCATATTTTGATACCTTAGACTTAAAAAATAGCTGCAATCCCAATGTGGAATATCTCTCTACTTTTATGTAATCAAGCATTTATGTCTAACAAAGTTTCAATTAAAAAGAAAAACTTGCATCTGTCAGAACACACGGATATCTTCCCGTAAGTGGCTAGGACCCGAAGAAAGCTGCCCGAAACTGCAAAACCCGCGTTCAACTAAAATGTTCGTTTCGACGTTTTGACCCACGTGCTATCCGTCCGTGGTCCAGGAAAAGGAAGGCGGTTGTTGCATACCTTCACGTTGGTATAGTTGGCCGAACGCACCGTGCCCGGAACCCGAAAACCCCAACAGTTCTAAAGTGCCATTTTCGGGGCGGCTTACAGAGAGCGCGTTGTCGGTGGTACCTCCCGGCGGTAACCGTGCTGCTTTTAAACCCCCAGCTGTACCAGTTGCCCACAGTTGCAACTTCTTTTCAAACTACTCCCCATTTGGCTGCACCGGCGCTTTGGTTGGGGGCTTTTCTAGGGGCCTAGAAAAAGGCAGTTGGCCCACACCGAGGGACGTGGCGAAAAAAACGGAGCCACTCGCCGCCGCTCAACCGCGCTCACAACATCGTGAAACATCCTTCGTCGACGTCGACGGAGCGCAAAAAACAACAACGAACGATATCTACTTTTTATTGCCACGGCCCGCACTCGGTCCCAGTCGCAGGGCGCCTCCTGACTGACTAGCGTTATTGTGGGGCACCGTTCTGCGAACTTGCTTAAATACCACCCCGAACGTCGTCAGCGTCATGGCCACCACCACCGTCATCATCATCATCGTCGTCGTTGTGCCGCTTTGCCCACAAAAACCGAAAGCCCGTGGCACGCCGGGCCGGGCCATGGTGGTGGTGCGAGAGAGTTATGGTGGTTTCATGTTCGCATTACGCCCCCCGAAACCTCGAACCGAGCTTCCAACTTTTGCAACATTTGCAACCCCTTGAGGGGCTCTTGGGGGCCGGGTGGTTGGGTCGGGAGGGGGCAATAGTATAATCTCCGGTATTTTACTGTCAACCTCACCAACGGTGAACCCACCAGAGGGGCCGTTGCGATAAAACTGCTAACTTCTGCCCAACTTTCGCATGCACGCTAAATGTCACTTTGCGGAAACTCGTCGTTAAATTGGCGGACATTGCACCAACCTCCTCCCGTGGGACGCGGGGTAGAGGGTCGATGAGACGGCGGAGGTGAAGCTGTCGCTACCGATTAAATGGTTTTACCGTGGGTGGGGGGACGGAGGCTGAATAAATAAAGTCCGAACGGCGGCAAGTCTTTGGCAAGGTGTGTCCGCTCCGAGGTTCCGAAGAACCACTTCCGGTGCCCCCCGGGAAGAATGGGTTCTCATTTTGCACCCAGAACAACAACGAGAGCAACATTGTTCGAAAAAAGAGACCAAAGGTGGAATCGCTTCCATCGCATTCCGCGAAGGTGACCAGATGACTGATGATCCGTCGCCCCGCATCCACCGCAAGTCGTAAGTCGTAATTACCAAAGGTCACTCGGAATGGGCTCGGAACTGGCACGTCTATTAATTTGAGCCACATAACTTATTAATAATATTGGCCGGTCCGTTCCGTTCACCGGCACCCGATAGTCCAAGGCAATCCGATGACCGCCTCCGGTGTCCGGTCCGGCAGTTACTGCAGTTTATCCGAGATCCGGACAGTCGAAGGTCCGAACAGTTTGGGAAAGATTTTAGCGTCTTCCAAAGTTTTAATGTGACTCCGAGGAGCCCGAGACCGTTCAATATGGATGATCGGCGCCGGGTTTCGTCACCAAGGCGAGTTATCGTAATTTGGAACGAAAATAACTGCCGTAACCGTGACCGGAGCCGGTCGAGCTACAATTTGCTAATCAAAATAATCACAGTAGCGGCGAGAAGAGAGTGGAACGTACTGAATTCCGGACCGTGACTGAGCTAGAAAATCCTTTTTCGGTCCCGGCCATCGGCCCGGCCTGTGGAAACCTGCCATCCGTCATCAGGGCCCATCGGGGCTCTTGGCTTTTTTCCGTCCCAGTCTGCGCTGTAAAAGGACGCAACGGCAACCCCGGAGGCGACCGGAGGCGACGACTCCTCGCACCGGGGGACTGATGGACAAATTGCGTCGGAGCCGGAGACGGCAACCGCAATCCCCGGCCCGACCAGACATTCCCGTGGTCGGCTGACAGGCGGCGGACAGCCGGACAGACAGCGGAGAGCAACACTTATAGCGGAGGCCAGGCCTGGTGCTGGTCTAGGTCGAAACCGAAAAATGTAGGTTACGCTACCGGTGGCCGTGGTGGCGGCAGTGCTCTCCGCGTCCGCACTCGTCCGCGTCCGGACGAGACGGATTACGGAAGCGGCGAACGCTGCACGCGCGGCAAGCGAACGGAAATTGCTCGGTCCGAAAGGGAAAATGAGTGGAGGGCGACAGGGTGGCGGGTAACGGGAGAACCGGCGGGATGAGCGTGGACGAGTTTTGCAAAATTTACTGCCATTCACGGTTCAAACGAAATTAGTTTCAACAAGCGTCGGGCGCATCGTCTTCGTCACAGGGCCTACGTCCAGGCGGCGTCCCGGGACGAAGGAGCCGGCGAACGAAGGAAACGGGCGAAAGGTTAGCCCGCCTGTTGGCCCCGGCCCCGGCGCGCGAGAATTGAATGTTGGACCGGAGCACGGTCGGGTCCACGGGAAGCTTATGGTATCCATAATTTAGACTCAATTCAAGTAGCAACCCGGGCGCAGCCCCGGCGTCGGTTGATGATGGTTGATGGCCTCGGACACCGCGGGAACCGGTTGCCACCGACACCCGGGGCCACCCCGTGGGAACACTCTTCGGGGGGGGAAGTGAATTCAGTTTAATTTGATGTAGATTTATCGTGTGTACTGACGCACGGAGCGTGGAGCGCGCTGCAGCATCCGTCGTCGTCGGCGGCAATGGAGATAAATTTCGACTTCCCGCGCACCAGGTTCGCTTCACGTTCTGCCATTCCACGGCTCTCTATTTGCATTTTATTTCCTGCTCTCGCTGCGTGCCCGGGACGCGTAACTAGATCTGCAGTTACGACCCGACATCGGCCCGCCAGCGAGCCGTTTGATGCTTCTTGCGATTTAATTTGGCACGTGCCGTGAAATGTGTGCCGTGGCAGGCAGCTGTGGCGGACGTGGGCGGACCCGGGCGCGCACGAATTGATTCCATTACATCAGAAATAGATTGCCTTCCGAAGGCGGCAGATGCGACAAAGTCCACGGTTTTCGAATCGAAAGAGACGCCAGAGCGAGCGAGCCGAACGTTTGGCAAACATTTTTAGCCAATGTCTTATCGAAACCCCCGGGGGAGGCCTTGGGCCGCTTCCTCGTAATCAAACACCGCGCAACATCACAGCGGTCGCTTTGAAACGGCCGCCCGAACGGGCCGCCATTCATTTCTCGGTCAGTGCGTTCGTGCAATCGATGCTTCCCGGACCGACCCGGGGCCCTTGGTCCGGGGAAAGAGCATCGGTATGTAAAACAAGACACAGAAATGCGCGAACATGCGTCGGGTTTGGGTTCCGGCTGCGGGAGCGGCAAGAATTCATAAACTAATTTCCCGAGCTCGGGCTTGGGCGATGATAATAAAAACGGCCCAACGCACACACACGCGGCCCAAGAAAGCCCGCTGCACGCAACATAATGCGCCAGATCGGTCACCGGTCTGGAGGGCAAACAATGTTGCCCGACAAGCCCGTACCACTTCACGCACCACGGGGGGCGGGGCACGGCGACGGAACGGGGTGGAAATAGAACATTAAACATAAAAGCAAAAGTAATTTCCTATCTCCCTGTGCCAGTCTGAACGGCGGAAGGTTATCAACGTTTCTGAATTCCAAACCCGCAAACCGGGATGGACCGGGCCGGGCAAGAACTAGCGGATCCCGCGCCACAAAACAAGTCCCAGGCGGAAACCTAAACCTAAAGTACACAGTGGGGTGAGAAAGTTCGTATTTAGAAGAAGAATTTCTCGGAGAAGAGCGTGAAATTTACAGAACTTAACACAGAAGTGTTATGAAAATTCATTTACAGAACACTAAACTTGCCACAACAGCTTCAAACCATCGAATTTGTACAAACAGCCTATTGTAACGATCAGGGTTTTCGAGTAGCGGTCACAACAAGAATTCAGATCAAAGAGCACAGCGTAACCCTGAGAATAATATAAAGGCAATTTAAAATCATCCATTTTAGAAACAAATGGTGACCAGTCTGTCCAAAGAACTGCAGTGCGTTGATGCCATGTCCTGCATTTCGTGCTGTTTGGGGAGAAATGTCATCTTAGTGTTGAACTAACAGATCCATGTTCCTCTTCTCTGTGGCCGTAATGCTCCAAAACTTCCCCTGAACTTCCAATGAATACAAATCAGACTTAATAATATTCTCAAAATGATCCTTAATTTACACTGGAGAACACCAACGAAACCTTGTCCTAATCCTTGCTGGCACGCAAAGACTATTGTTTGAAAATAACAAAGTAAAAGAAGTCCCAATCAATAGATGCAATAATTCTATCCACTCAACTATTCGAGAGCTGGTTCGATTCGAGATTCGAGAGAGATGATTACATCTGAAGTTTTTAAAGTTCACTAGTTGTAAGTTATTGGTAGTTATTAGCTATAAGTAGGAAAAAATTATCCAATTCCACGTGGCACAACATATAATTTAAATAGATTTAAATCGAAACATTTTTATTTCAATCGTTTTGATACCTTAGACATATTAAATAGCTGTAATCTCAATGTGGTGGTCTCTGGTGCAGGGATAAGACCGCTCAGTGGTTGTTTCCGAAGAAGAAGAAGAATCCCAATGTGGAATATCTCTGTACACATGGAACATTCTAAGACAAGTTGACCAAACGGATCAACGTACCGAAGAACCAAAGAATGACAAATGTCGTGCATCCGAATCTCAAATATGTAAACTTAGTTATTGGTAGGTTTTAGACAACTCATCTTCAACTGACGATGGGATGGCCCGAGATCAGATTCAAACGTCAAATCGTTGGTCACCGCTCGCCGCTCGTCGCTGGCTTCGTTCCCGAAACTTCATAACCGCACTGTGTGTTGATCACTGGAACGGAACGCCCAAAAGGAGGTTCCAAACATCCACTCGTCTAGGCCTTCGCCTCGGGACGAATAAATTTTCCAACGATGACACCGATTTCGCGTAACGGAGATTGGGGATTGGTTGGTCGCAACATACAAACCCTCCAGGCGAGCGTTTCGTGTGGTTTTTTCGTGGTGCACCCACCGGAACTGCCGCTCCGTTAAATGGCTCCCGTTTGGCCACAACAAGCAATCGCCACAAGGGGGAAGTATTCATAAAAATTGACAGAGAACGAAAATCGATCGGCCGGCAGGCAGTAAACGTCGAACCCGGGGACCGCGGTGGTACCACCTCCGCCAGATTAGGCGCTGCCTGCGAAGCTGCGTGGCCGGCATTTACTCGAAACGAAAAACTTCAAATCCCTGGCGGGCGCAAAATAAATCCAACCCGCCCCGGGGAAAGTGAAGCCCTTCGGGGGAACCGCGCGCGCGTTGCCGATGTTCAATAGTCCTTGACTGGAGCATGATGTTGACTATTAGCATAGGGGTGCGGCGGCTGACTCGTGTGCTGTGTGCTCGGAATGGCGGCGGCGAGTGGTAAAACGTGTTCCTGCCCGGCCCGGTCACAATTATGTATACACAGTGCGCGAGAGCGCCCGCACACACCACACATCCGCCCCGAACCCTCGGCACTGTCGGAAAGGTGTTGCACCGCTGCCATTCCGATGACTGATAGCCGCTGTGCGCGCGCGGTAATCACTAGACGAGGCACCCGTCACAGGCACCCCGAGGACGGCGGAAAGGACACTTGAGTGTGCTAGGGCCACGAGTGAGTGAGAGCGGGAAACACATTGGAAAACAGCAACCTAGAAGTGTCGGGAAAGTGGGCGCAGTTCTTGGCTTGGCGTGTGCATGTTTTTTATTTATTTTTTTGGTCGCGCTGTTGTCGATTTTGTGCGCACCACACACCAGTCATCAGCAGCCATCAGGCCGGGAGACAGACGTGGCGGCCCGAGAAGTTACGCGAGACAGATGTATGGACCGGGTGATTGATTTGGGTCGTCGGGAAGCCCGTAGCTCCGGTTAGCCTCTTGAAAGTCGTTCTTCCATTCGCATCTCACATTTTCTTTTCCGTTTACATGGCTTTTTTTTTGCTGCTCCTTCGACCGACCGTAAAGTACGGCCGGGTTGTTAATTTGATGGCCACCACTCGGTACTCTCGGGTTTGGTGGGTTCGGGGTTCTCTCCACTTTTCGCCAGCTCGGCGCGAGTGCTCTGCGTTGCCCGCGGTAACGACGGATCTAGCTAGGGGAGCAGGAGATAAAAAAAACCCATGTTGCTCTCAACTTCTCAATACGATAATTGCTTTTAAACGAAGACTTACTTAGCATCGGATTCACCGAACCCCGCCTGTTTTTCCTAGAAGGGATTCCCGTGTACGACGGAGGACACGGGAGTTTAGTACTTTTTCAAAAATCCATTTCACACCATCTTCTGCTGCCGTCGTCGTAGGCATTTCGTCAGATCTCATCTCCTGAATCCACCTGAACCGATCGGTTACACAAACAGAACGGCAAACCCCTTAGGAGCGGCCTTAGCAAACGTTGTTGGCACAACTTGTAGGCTTCGGTTCCATCTTCCGTCGCCTACTGGCCCAAACAAACAGCCCGGTAGGAATTTTCCACTTACAATCAGCTAGAATGGGCTTCGCTGCTTTCGAATGTAGTTTCCCAAATCCCGGCACCTAAAACAATACACCGAGCACACGAATGGGGAATATTGCAACAGCTGATAGTCAAATTGTTGTGGCCCGACCCGGCACAAACGGGCCTATTTATCTTGCCTTGTTTTCCCAACAGTTTTTGGTACCATTTTTAACCGGCCTCGGCGAGCCTCGGCTCGAGCCACCAAATCCAATCAACAAACCCGGACCCGATCCGGGCCTCTCAAGGAAACCGTAAGAAAAATCGGAACCCATTCCGGAGGCCGCTGGCGTGGCACAACACATAAAACCAAATAATTTATACAACTGGCGCGGCGCACCATATTACGCCACAACGACCGAGAGGGAGACCGACAAAAAAAGCAAGCTAGAACCACCATCTTATCGCGGATGAGATTTTTCTATTTGTCTGACCAACTTCGGGCCAAGGAAGAAAGTCCTGCACCGTGCGTGTGTTGGTTGCGCCCTTATCAGCTCCTATCTGGAGGCCTGTGGGGACTGTGTGGTGTAGGGTAGGAACGTTCGCAGGAACCCGTTTACGAGCCATGATTAGGCAACGCCACATGCGACGGCATAAGGTTTCCTTTTACTTGGCGTTTTGTTTAATGCTGCGCTCGGTTCCTAAACCTACGCTCGGTAACGACCCGATCGCAGACAGATTCCAACGGGGAGTGGCAAATAAATTGTACACATGCCAGCAGCAGCAGCAGTCGGCCGGGGACCATTAACACACGTCACGTTTACGGGCGCCCGTTGATTAGAGATATTCTGCGAAGCCCGCTGGCGTGGCCACGGCGACGATGCATCTCGGATCCGATGACATCGGCGGGACAACGTGACATTCTTGGCCTTGGCGTAGGGCCTTCTTTGGCCGGGATCGTTTCGGTTTATCGATCATTAGTTGTGCGCTCAAGTTAGGCTACATTCGAGCTACCCTATCGGAAACCCCGCGGTTTGTCGTGGGTAACGAACAGGCACCAAAGTTTGCTGCTGCTTGGGTTAGCCACTAGATTCAGCGAAGGTCAGGGCAAAACAAACAGCGCTGAACACACGAGCGTGTTTAGATCTACTCAAAGTCCTGCGCGGTAAGGACTGTTTCAATATCGTCCACATTGAGCATTGATTGATTAAACGTGCGGCACCAACCGTTGACCGATATTCTGTCGCCGATACATTGAGCAGTCGGTTATAGGTTTGCCCGAAATTACTTGTTTAACATTTACGGATAGGTGTAATGTTAGAAAAATTTCTACACCTTAGTTGGCCACATTGAATATGATTTTTAAGTTACATCTTCAAGCGATCAAGCGATTTCACCCGGTGGTGATTAGGACAAGAGCTAACATTGAACGTTACATTGGGTTGGGAAAAAAGAAATCTGTTTTTTTTTTATTAACAGTTATCTTAATCTAACTTAACAAGACTATCTTAATCAATATGTGGCATTTCCTCCACTTCAGAATAGCCTAGAATAGAATAGAATAGCCGGACTAACTCGGCTGTAAGATGTTGAAGGTTTATCACGTGTGTCGGTTCTTGTTGTGTCATTATTATTACCGTTGTCGAATGTGGATGTTTTGCTGCCAATAGGTGAAGTTGTTGTTCTACTGTAGAGACCCCGATCGCAGGGCTTCATTCGTCTCTGGGTAAGAAATCTGTTATTATTGCGTGAATTTCAAAACTTTGTTTAAGATGTTTCCGATGATTCGATTTGCGTCAAGTGTGAACCATTTTGTTGTATATTATTACCATTTTAAAGGTAGCTTCAAAATGCCTCTCTTATAGAAGTATTGGTCGTTGTTGGCGAAAACCTCTAGCAATCTATCGAGCAATCTAGCACCCAAACATCGAACTTCTTGGTGAATCCAGCTTTGTGCATATGGCTTAAAATTGTTAGACGGTTAATCTTTAGCTCTTGTCCGATGCTCTGATTACTAACATGCCTATCAGCTTTGATTATTTCTGTGATTTTATTGGCATTTTCGACGACGGGTCTGCCTGTGCGAGGTGCAACTTAAATATAAAAAAAAACTGAAACTGGTCAACGAAACCAAAATTACTCGAAGCGAAGTTGTTATTTCAGCGGCTTGAATTTTCACCTTTATCAAAGAAAAACTATAAAATGTACCGAATTTTCACTTAGTTCACTTCCATAGTTAACACCCTGTAACTCACAAATGAATGAAACAAACAAAAAACAATGAGAGCATTTTTAAAGTGTAAAGTATCAGCTTTAAAACGAGCATAAACATGAAACTGTATGATCGATACTTCACGAGATATCGATCACTACAACCACCTACCGAGAAAATAATGAATTTATTTTTCCCCAATTCAATATTTTCAATTGAATCGTTTCTGAAAAATCATGTGAACGCTGAGTTCGGTTCTACCGTGAATTATTTGTACCAAAAGCACATTCTTTTTGGGATGTACGAATCATTCGAGGCAAGCTTCTAAAAACCATCCAAGGTAACATAGTGTTTGACCAAAGACTTAACCCAATGCCTTCACTCGGAATGGCGTCGTATGACTTCTTGCTGCTTGTCGACCTAAGGTTGTTCCAGAAGAGCCATGAGAACCAACGTTTTGGGCCGGTAACAGGAAAACTACAAGAACAGCACATACATTGCCTCCGAGACGGCTCACTTTGAAGGTGATTCAACTCAAAGGGGGCTTGAATAAAATATGACGAACCATTTACATTTGTTGTTTTTCATTTCTGAAAATTCAAAGAAAAACATGTAACAGAATGTTTTAGCAGCACCACTAAACGTGCAGTTCCGGCACCGGCAAAAAGAGTTGAATGATTTGATCGTCTGCTCGAAAAACTGCTTCGCGCACTTCGTTGCGGACCCCGTTTCAATGGACAGGGCTCTCGAACTCTCGAGAGCATTACAACCCGGCCAACCGAAAAGGTAATGACATCAAAAGCTTCTAAACTGAATTCAGGCTTGTCGATCGACAAAAACGCACAACCCTACGCACGGTTGGCTCTCTAGGATTCGAGGCGCTCGATTGAATCGTTTTATTTTCTGTTTCGTTCTCTTTGCCGGGTGCCGGGCCCACCTTCATGAGGAAAATACGCGAACATTGCGCAGCGCAAAATGACGAAAGCGAATGCGAAAACCCCATTTGTGTGCCCCCCGAGGACGAGGTTCAAAGAAGTGGAATTTTATGTCACTCATCGAATATTCTAAATAGCATTTCGATTTGGGCCCCACGTTTTTGGCACCACCGCCAACCGCCAACCTCCGACCACCGACGGGTCGGCTGGTGATGCTGAGACGTGAGTGAATTTTCTAGCGACGCCGGGTTTTTCCGACGACCGACGATGAAGGATGACGAGTGCCATCGCGATGCGGGCGTCAGCACTACGCCATCGCGCAGCATTTGCACCGCCGGACGCCCCCCCGTGAGCCTTGCCGCACCTGGCGGCCACCACCCCGGTGGCCCATTACATTGTTATTCGAGGCACTCGCCGGCAGCCCCCAAAAACCGCACATAGCAGAACCGAGAGCAGAGCCACAGCCACAGCCACAGCTGCATACGTAACCCGGTTTCGGATCCACTTTTATCGCCATCGTCGTCTTCGGGCGGCCCGGGTTCGAGGAGTAAGACATTTCACCGGGTTTCGGGGCCGTGTTTTTGTGCAGTTCCGCCGTTGGCAGGCTTTCGGGCGGCGGCCACAAGAACTACTGGCGGACCGGGCGAGGTCGGGCTGCGGTCGAGCCGGTGGACGACGAAATGGCCGCAAACGAAGGCAGGGCACTATTTTTGTGCATTCGAGAGAAATCAAACGATGTGCGATGTGCGAGCGCTGCAGCTATGTCCACCTATGGCCCCGGAACGGGTCACCCACCGAAATCGGTCACCACCCACCGAAAGGCCACCCCGGTGGCCGGTACGCGGATTCCCGGAGCGGAACGGAAGTCTGTGACTCGCTTCTATCGGCCACCACAGCAGCAGTCACCGTCATCATCATCATCGCCATCGTCGTCCGTACTTTTCGGAGAACGCTTTTTGTCGCTACACACGGACGACAACCGCGATTTCGGAACGTTCCGCAACCTCATCCATTTCGCATCAGAAGAGCGGCTGTTTTTTTCTGCTGCTGAGCTGCTGTTTATCTACTTTGGAAATGCAGAGCGGAAACATTTTCGGTTGGCACGAGTTTTTTTCCTTCTTGTGCCCGGCGAATCATGATTCGCCAACCGAGGCGAATTATGTGCCATCATGATGCTTTCGGTACGTTTATTTATTTCCTTCTCGTCCGCGCCGGGCCCGGTATTTTGGCGAGGATCCGTGCCTGTTCCGGCCCGGTGGTATCGGTTTGTCAAAAAATGATGAATGACTACGGGACTAGAGGTACTTTCGTATGTCACAGCTCTCTCTCTCTCACTTTCGTGCGGTATCTCAAGTGTGCAGCATGTGCAAACACACGGCATTGGCATCACGGCACGGTTGAATATTAGAGCCGAATGTTACCATTCGAAGTGCGCCCTTGCTGGCAAACAGAAGCAGCTCACGGGGATTTAATCACATTCCTCTGCGCCGTTTAGATTGAATACCGCGTATCCATCCACTTCTATTGGTTGCCGTAAAACGGTTTTGGTTTTGGTTTGGTTTCTTTTTTCTACTCTACTCACAGACCCGATCCTTGTGAGACGCGCTACCCTACCCTCGAAGCAAACATTCAATTGCAACAACAGACACGACCTTCTTCGGCGGCACAACGAACCGATCCGATCCTGCCGGCGGCGGCGGCGGCGGCGGCATTCGATGGCCCCGCTCTCTATCTGCGCAGCCAAGCCAAGTAAGGCGGGCGGGCGGCATGCAAAAGCATAGAAGCACGCCAAACATGCCGGGCAATCAATTGGCCGACGACGAGATGCGCGACGGCAATGGTATTTCGAGCCACCGGGCCACCGTAATTACAAAACCGTAACACGGTGGCGGCGGCAAGTTATTTGGCAAAATGGGGTTTACTTTTCCGCCCAACATGGTTGGAGCATTGTTGGGTAAACTGTTTCGAAAACTGATTGACAGTTTTTGGTTTTTGGTTTGGGTCGAATCGAGCACTTCCGTACCGGTTTCTTTGGCCGTCGTTTAAGACTATCGGAACTGCAAAATGTACTGGGTTTTTCAATAAGTTTTGTGGTTCAATAACAGAAGCTGTTGCTAATAATCTTAATTTATTTTGTTATATTAGAACACGCTTCATATGAACGTAAGTGAAATTTCATTTCAATCTGTCAATTCGTTCTATGTTTGTAAGCCTTTTAGTATCAACATCGTGCATCGATGGAATTTTAGTTTTTGGAAGGTTTTGGGAGGAAATTTATTAACGAACGAAGTGTATAAGCACTCTTCGCCTTTAATTAGTACATTAAAAAAAAAGTTGCTGATTTTAAATATGGTCGTGACAGCCTTGAAGATCATCCACGTCAAGGACGTCCAAAAATAGCAAACAAAATAAATCGTTAAAGAATTAAATGATGAAAGTTCGAATTGTTGGAGGATCCACCGCATTCAGTTCATTTGACCCCTAGCGAATTCCATCTGTTTCCAGACCTTAAAAATATCATGCGTAGAAATAGTTTGTCATCAAATGATGAAGTCATAACAGCTGTGGAAGTGTATTTTGTAACCCTTCCAGACTCTCATCTCGTTGGAGCAAGTGTATTGATGTTCAGGGCGACTATTCATAAGACTAAATCATAAAATTTAGTTTTTCCTTTAGAACCGCGAAACTAATTAAACAGGCTGGTAAGTATGAACAATCATCAAACTAGACTTCAGTTATAAAAAGTGACAATAATCTCTAAAACCAATTTTTGGAACATATTTCAAAATCTTCTTCGAGCATCGTATTTATGCTTCAACACGATCCTTTGACCATGTTGAAACTAAAATAAAATTTATTTAATAAAATGTATACAAAATAACTGCAGTTTGTCGTAAATATCTCCGACGATGATGACGAATTCCTGCCAATGTCAAAACATGCGCGACCGTCAAACCGCCGCAGTGCAACATTACGGTTACCAACATTCCAACTCCCGAAATTCCTTGCATCCGCGCCCGACGACGACGACGACGACGGCCGGTTGTGTTGTGTCGCATTTTTGTTACCAATCAACTTGCCGCTCGCACATGTTACCACACCGATTCGTCGAACTCTGAGAGTCGAACCGGACGTCGCAGGACGTCCGGACAAGGGCCAACAACATGGACACAAGGGCACCAGGGCGATTCCGATTCCAAAACAAGCCCCATGCGGTTCGGTAACGAAAATCTAACGATGACCTGACCGGGCCGAAAATCGAAGACGGCAAACGGAGGAAGAAGAAGGCTGCCATAAATATCTCGTCCGCCCGTCCGTTCGTCCGCCGGGTCCGTCGTCCTGATCGTCATCGTATCGTAAATCTTGCCCCGAAACAAGGATAGGGCGGTGTAAAATGATCCGCCGTTCCCGGGGGCCCCCGGGAGGAGGGTCCGAGCCGAGCAGAGGACCGAGATCCCAACGGAACTGTGATCGTATCGTCGCCATTGGACCCGACCCGTCCGTCCGTCCATTCCTCTAATCGCATTTTCTTAAAACTTTTTATCATTACACTCGACGGCTCGACCGCTCGGCGCGGCCGGAAATGGGCCACGATGGCCCAGAATGGTGGAAATCCTTGAAGCGGCCCACGTTGACTGTTACGCCTCCGAAAAAGTGTCACGTTTACGTGAAACCCAATTTATGTAACGCCAAGAATCGGTCCAAGAAAGTGGTGCACACACAGACAGTGGCGTCGGAACGGAACATAACACCCGAACCGGAGGATTCATGCCATGAGTAAATCAAAATATGGCCATCAATTTGTTGTGTCGTCGTTTTGGTTGGGCAAAAAAAACGGGAACCACCGAAGACCGGAACGCCCAACTCGTCCACCGTGGCTCGTGTTGACAGCAGCGACGAGACTCACACCCAGTCCCCCAGAAAGGACACTCTATCCGCGCCAGGGAAAACGATCCGCTTCCGTTACGGGCAGGAAATGGAAGCCGACGCCAATGATAGGATCTCGGCTTTCTCGTACCGACGGCGGCTCGTAGCATAATTACCATGCGCATTGTTCGGGATTGAATATTACTTTCCCAATAATTACACACCGATCCGGGATCCGGAGACCGGAGACCGGTTCTCAAAAATGGCGCCCAAATTGTCCGTCAGCCTTCAGAAGCCGCCGGTTCCCACAAAACGTTGGCAGAAACGTTGACGCTCCTCGCTCCTCGGACTCGGTCTCCGTCTAATCCATAATGGGATAATCATGCTGCCGCGCCACAGAGTTCCAAGGCCGCGCCGGGCCCGAAGCGCTTGCTTTTCGGTACTTAATCCATCCCCGCTCGAGTGCGAGGACGTGGTTTGAAGTGGTCTCGAAGTCCGAAGACCTTGCGCTCGTGTGCTCAACGGCCGTAATTAGACAGCACGCCAGGCCGGAGCTGGGAGTTGCTGCTCCGTCTGGTCAAGCTTCGACGCCGGCGAACCGGGACCGTCCGTGTGGCGACCCCGCTGTGGCACAGCATGGTGCGCGGCGAAACCCATCGACAACCGGCTAGACGACGGCTGGCTGGTGTGCATGTTGCTACAAGCATCGAGCATCATGATCGAGTGGCCTGACCCGCTCTTGGCAGAGCCTGGTATCTCTGGCCAGCTGGCCAGAGCCGTCCACAACCGGGCATGTGTTTCGTATCGTTGTCGCTAATCTGTAATGACTACCCCCGTTGCTCGGCCCATGTCCGGCCCCCAGCCACGTGTTCCCGGGAAGACCAAAATGGTGATGTCCAGCGTGTAGCCCCAAAGTGGCTCCTGCAGCAGTTTGGCTTCCGACGACAACGACGATGACCAACAAGCCGCTGCTACTGCTACTGCTGCCAGGCGGACCACGGTCCAGCTCGATGATGATGTTGATGACTCTGTTTGGTCACACACACACACGCACACGGGGCTTCCGCCGCTAACAGCGCATTTCCGCGAAGCGACTCCTCGTTGCGTTCACACCATTATCGCCCAACACGAGCGGACCGGACCGAACCGGGGGCCGGACAGACGGAAAGTCACCGATTCGATAGTTGGCACTGGCCGCTGACCTTCCCGCGGATCGAACCCCTTGGCGGCCTCCCGCAGGGGTTACATGTTGATTATCCGGTTTTGGGAAACCGCCAAAGTTGGTGGATTTCAGTGAAGACCCATTAGTCGCCGCCAGGATTGCCAGGTCGTGCGATTCTCGCTCAGCTCAACATTGTCCCCGCCGGACCCACCGACAGGGTTAGCTTTTGATAGTTTTGATTACATTTCCACAAGGCAACCCGGCAGGCGACGATGGCGGCCGTAGTTGCAGGCAGGTTTTCGGGGAGCGAGTTTAGTGACGATAAAGGCTACCTTCGGATCGGTTCACCCGTGCTTTCGGCCCGGAGAAGCCCCTTAGTTTGGCCTCGTCAAACCCGCTCCGTGGAATTTAGTGGAATCGAAGACTGGTTCCAACGGGGTGCGCCGTTTCCCGTTTCGTTCCGGGCGATGATTGTTAAATTGAAACAATTTAACGAACATGGGCACATGCCGTAAGGCATCTGGTCATGTTTTACGGACCGCAGGACGTTACCGTAGGTTGATTGGGTAATCGGGCTAGGAGTCATGTTATTTTCCTTTTTTTTCGATCATACTTGAAATGCAGTTTTTGCTTTAAAAACAATTTAAATCTTGTCTTGTTCTGTTTACAGCTTTTACAGTTTCAATATATCGCCATTCAATGGGTAGTTTACTATTTTTACCTGAATGCAACTTAAGAATCTTTTTCAAGTCTTTGTTGGAAGCCAATATTTGTAACGATGTTTTCAAATGTACCAAAATCGAATACAAAATCGAAACAAGTAGAAGTCGATTAGAGTTAAGAATGCGTAATCGTTACCTAGCAATGATCAGTGATTATAATTGTTTCTCCATTTCAAAAACATTTCAAACTATTTATGTTGTTTTTATATTCGAAATAATTTAAAGCGTTCGGAACTGTCTGTCGGAACTGTCAGTTGCTAAAGTATTAAGTAGCTTCCCATAAATTATCTTTCTAGCTCAACTGGTTGTAACATTAGATCAACCTTTTCGCAGATCTTTTTCAGAAGGTTGATCTCTCATGTTTGTTTATTTACTTATTTATTTATCACAAAAACACGGGCAATTTTGCCTTGGCCTTAGCCAAATTGGCAATAAAAAAAACTTAACCTAGCACTTAGAACTAAAACTAATCACAACTGACGAAACGCAACGACGAAGCTGGTAACCGATATTTTACGGAAAACATAGACGACAGTAACAAGGGCGAAACATTTACCAAGAAGACATGAAAGCAAAAACATTACGAGAATGATCAAGGAACATATTAAAGTGAAATTGTTGTACGTACGACAAAGAGCTAGTAAAGAGTAATATGTTTTGAATGAAGTCGAACAAATAGCCCCGAAAACTCACAATCAGCTACAGCATCAAAACTACAAACTTCACAAACATGTGCGTTTTTCGTACAATATTTTGTAGTAAAGCTCACCTTTCGGTTTTTCTTGTTTACAAAAAGTGCTTTTTTTTAAATCTTATTTTTTTAACGAAACCTTATTCGCTGAAGCAGTATACAAACCATGGTGATGATAACTCATGACAAAAAGCGCATTATTTTGCATAAACTATTATTACGAACACATATAAAGTTAGGCAGGCTTAATCTAAAACTACTAACTTTGTACCATTGATTGTCAGGGCGAGTGAGCTGCCAGCATTGAGAATAAAGAAAAAGCACCGGATAACATATCTCCTATAGAGACAGAACGGTTGATCATTTTGGTACACGGTTTGGGTTCAGTTTGTCCAACAAAACGTACCCGTATAGACATATTGTTATTTTATTTATGGGAACAAAGAACTATGCCCAACGTCCTCACTGTAACGCCATCGAGTTGTTCCATTTTGTAGGCACGTACAGAAACGATTATTTTCTTAGCTCTGGCGGGCCGGACAAAATTCGTATCCGCAGCAAGAAACGAGCATCATACTTGAGGTCCCATTTTTTTAAAAAGCATGTCCTTACTCTGTAACCATTCCATCAACGTCGTGCCATTTTCCACTTTTCCACGAAGGGACATAAAGGACCGATGTCGTCGATAGCTTTCGCTCCATTTGCCCACCGAATGGTAGGGAATTGATTCCTCCGCCATTGCGCCGTCGTTCCGCATGGGTTCCGCGGCACCGGCAACGACCGGCACGTACCCTGAATGAGAGCATAATTTTTTATGTTTGTCATTTCGAGTGCCTCGAAATGCAGGACGATGCTCCGGGGCGACGATGAATCAATGGACGGTGGCCAGCAGCCAAACCGTTGGATAACTCCAAGAAGAAGTCAAAAGTGATTCCCGCTCCGGTGCGGGACATTCAACCGTCGTGACAGGCCAGGCGATGCTGACCGACTCGAGTCGTGCCAACGGCCACCGAAACGGCCACCGAATCGCTGCACCCCGTTCATCGCAGACTCGGCAGCGTGGCCAAGAGTGTGGCGTGCAAGCGTCTTACGATGCGCCAAAGACATTCCCGGACCGGACCGGTGGCTGGTGCTGGTGCGTGTGTGGAGCGGCGGTGCGGCTAAAGTGCCAGTTAATGGCATCTCCTCAATGAGGGCAAACACAATTAGTCACACTCCGCTTCGCGCGTTTCGCAAGCCCGAGCATCAACCCGGGAAAAAGCGCCAAACACCGTGTCGCTCCGTTGTCACGCGTTCTCGAGGCGGGTCGAAAAACGGCGGACGGTACGGCGTGGCAACCAAAAAATAAAGATCTGTCCGCCAGGTTGCGGGCCAAGGCCGTTGACGCACCCCGTTCCGAGCGCGGGTCGGTCAACAAACCGGATAGCACGCTCCTAGCAACAGCATCGGCTGGCAGATTATCGAGTTCGAGTAAACAACACGATTTTACGGATTGTGTTTACAGTTTTCACCAATCTCATTAACGTGCCTCAGTGGCGAAGAAAACGGCCCCGGGTCGATACGGACCGGAAACCCCCGGGAAGTGAACCGTGTAAAAACGTGCTCTCGGATTGGTGGTCGCAACCGTCAAGGTTCCAGGTGCCACTGTCTAAACTGTCATCCCCGGAAGAGCGACCGGGTTTTACGTAAAGCTCACCGTCGCCTGGTAAACCGCCAAAGGACCATCTTATCCCCTGGGTCGTCTGGGGCCACCGGGTGATGCCGCAAATAGAAGAACAGATTGAGCGGAGCGATTTCGCGAGTCGATCGAGAAAAGCTCCGTTGTTTCTCGGGTAAAGAGTGGCCATTACCTGGCCAGCCCACACAAATAGGGGATGGCTCGGTCGTAACGTGTGGCGTGTTCCGACCGATGCACACGTTTGGCACGCTGCACTCTGCGCGCGCGAAGAATGCAGCTGAATGCATCCGAAGTCGGTGGGAGGACACACACGTGGCAGCACGTACAGTACGTGCAGATGCACTAGCGGCAGTAGCGGCGTTTTATAAAACATCTAAAAATAAAGAGCCCCCCACACCAAATGGGATTCCGTTCGCGAGACTCTCGCCACGGTACGAAGATGCGGTATTAATGGGCTGGAAGTAGGACGCTCCGACCCAAACGACCGGTGGCTGGTCCCGGACCGGAACCGAAGTCAGCCAACGCGAAGCTCATTTCACTGACGGTTCACTGACGATTCCCTTCCCTCCAACGAACGGGACACACGGGTTTCGTAACAGTCGATGTATTATTGAAAACTGTTGCAAATGCACAACTCCGTGGTAACGACGGGACCGGTGGCCATAAAGGTGTTTCCGTGTGTGATGCCGGATGCCTATTCCGCCTTCGTGCTAGCCCCACAATCGGATCGGATAGGCCACCCTGCCCGGATACCGGACCGGATTTATTGTCGTGCCAGTGCATCGGTTCACTTGGCTCCTTGGATCTTCCCACCCCACCGTCCCATGTTACTTTGCGTGGGGCCGGAGCGCTTTGCGCTTCAAGCAACCGTTTGTTTTGTGTGTCCGACCGGCAGGATCCGGCGGCAGGCATCCTGTGGCAAGCCCACCTACCGCAGCCGAACGGCGCGAAGCGATAACCTACTAGGTTGTTCATTAAATTCGGAGCCTCGATAACACAGGGCGATGCCAGGAGTCCAACTTTTTTGTTATATTGGTACACTCTTTATATGAACGTATGTGAAGTTTCATTTCAATCGGTCGCCTAATTTTTTATTACAAGCCATTTAGTATCGCGTCACAGTGATTTATTTTTTGTTCAAAATTAATTTTAATACACAAAATATTTAATGTTCAAAATGTGTATAATAACGCTGTGTCTTCAATTAATAACAGTACTCAATTAATTACCAGTATAAAGATGCGTTGCTGAATTTAGACGCGCTCGTACAAGCTTTGAAACGATCCACATCAAGGACGTCAAAAAACAGTAGCATCACCAGAAATCGTACGAAAAATCGGAAGAAAAATACCGGACATCTAATTGAAAATCGTCGTAATATTTTGACAGAAGTTTTGGGGAAAGATAAAGCGGACTTTGTGCGTCGATTCATTAAGCTTGGGTCTATCAGTATGATCTTGAAACAAAACAAGAGGCTAAAGAGTGCTGTGAACCTGGTTCTTCGAATTAAAGTTGAATTGTTGGAGCATTCATCGTATTCACTAGATTTAGCCCCTAGCGACTTCCATCTGTTTTCAGACCTTAAAAAAATCGTGCGTGAAAAGCGTTTTTCATCAAATGATTACGTCATCACAGCTACGGAAGCGTATTTTGAATCCCTTCCAGTTTCTCACTTCAGGGATGGAATTTATAAAGTGTATTGATGTTCAGGAAGGCCAAAAGCTTAATAATAAAGTGTATTTCAAACCGTAGAAATGTGTTTTTCTTATCGAGGCTCCGAATTTAATGAACAACCTAGTACGTTTTGCCTCAGCCGGCGGTCTTGGTGTGTCGTCGCGGGAGGGTAGATTTGTCCGATGGAACCGCCATCGCCGCGGCTGCCACCGCCGTTGTTGTTGCTCGAACCGGAGAAACATAAATCACATCCGGATAGTTGCATGAAATTAAATCATTCATCATTCACCGGATGGCTGGCTGGATGGATGGATGGATTGTTTATCAGACTTTTTTTTCCGGTTCACCCCCGAGCAGCAGCAGCAGCGTGGTATGTTTGATTGTATGCTTTATGTTGAGTTATCGGAGAGTTCCCGGGGTTTTTATTTCCTTCTTCTTCCCTTTGCCAACAATTTATTTGGCAATGTTTCTGTTTATCGTTCGCTTTTGAGGGGCCGAGAGTTCGGGGCCATAAATTATGTCCCTAAACATGCACGCGGCCACACTTTTAAGACTCTGTTTGCAGTGATTGCGACCCGGAACGGAAGCGAGCATTTCGGGTTATCAAACGTTCACCACCGCGTCCACCATTGGCCCCTTGAGAGGCGAGCTCGCAAATGAGTCAGCCTGGTCAGCCCACGCAGCCCAACCACATGCGTATGCGTCCTGTTCCGTCGGTGGCGTGCCACAACCGAGCCCATTCGCTATGTTCCACGGGCACGCCACATTCCGTGCCATGGTTACGGTTCCGCATTACTATCGCTAATGGTGATCTCACGTCATTTGGTTCGTGTTTTTTTTTTTTTAATTCTGCGCATTATTACTTTCCTCCCGAAAAGGCCCGCACTGGAAGCTGTACGTTCCGTTCCAGGTCCGCTGTCCCGAAAATTGCAATTCGATGCCTGCCAGGCGGCTGTTCCGTGCCATTTGGCAAGGCTACAGCCCTGGGCAGCCCGGGCTGTAAGGGAAGCGGACAATGGGCCGCAACCGTTCATAATTAATTTGATGTTCAATTACACGCCGTGTAATGACAGGGGGCTGGCCCCGTTGGTAACATGTTGCACCCCAAACAACGCCGTAGCCGTGCGATGGCCTCGTTTCAGGGTTTTTTTTTCTTCATCGCGTTTTCCATGGCCGCAGCCGGGGATCAGCTGTTGCGGACGATCGCCGACGATACGCTTGCAAAATTGTGGCGATCATTAATCCTTACCGACGGCAACCCCTCCGTAGCAGCGTGAAGTGCACAGGAAGTCCTCGGGCAGATCGGATCCTTGGGCAGATCGGATCCCTGCCGAGGACGCCCCACTCGCAGGATGTTTCCAAAAAAAACACATGCAAAACCTGGCTTAAACCTGGCGAACAGCAAAACCCGAAAGGAACGAAGCGGACAGAATCGAAGATGATTTTGTGATAAATTAAACACAGAAAGAGAGAGAGAGAGAAAGAGAGAGAACTAACGAGCGTGTAACGTACACATTTTCCGGCCTGCATTGCTGTGGCCACTGCGTCCCGGTGCGGTAAGCTCCGGACATTATCCGATCCGAACCTTAATGGCCAGACAAATGGCGATTTTCGGTCGGTCGGCCAGCAAAAGTATCCCCGCTACCCCCGGGATGGAAATTAATGATAGATGCTCTCGATACACAACCATCCTTCGAAAGAAGGACCTTCGCCGTAGGACGACCGACGACAATCCGATCTCCGGGGTCGCTTTTTTTTTGTTGCCCCGCTTTTACCCGGAAGATAATGCGACAAAACCATGCTGCCATGGCCATTGTTCTAGCCGGGCTCAGGGTCTTAACCGCCCCGGCCAGTGCACGCGTGCAGCTTATGTCGGAGGTTATGTATAGATATGAGTTTTCCTTGTTCGCTTTTTTTATTATCTAGCCGGGTGAAAGGAGGACTTCTGCACGACTTGATGCCGATTGCCGATTGGGCGACTCAGTCTGCAAAAAAACGAACGAGATCTATTCCCGGGGTTCCAACATAATGTCCTGTTCCCTTGCGCGTTGACAGACACATTACGCGCGCACTGCAAACGTGACATTTTGCTGAGCGCAGTGTTCTTTCACCGGTGGCACAATAGCCGTAACAGGGAACCTGGGGAAAACTACACTCCGACAAAAGGGACACACGTGGAATCAAATCAAGGCCGAGTGTTTGCTTTAAATCTCCACACGAGACCCTCACACAAGGCGTTTCCCCCTGAGACGGCCACTGAGTGCGAGGGGATTGTAGAGAAGGAGAGAAAGCGATAGAGAGAGAGACAGACGGAAAAGCACACCGCCATTAATCGTATTGTTTATCGTACGGATCAGCGATTGCCGGAATTAATCCCATCGTTTGCAGCTTCACATGTGTGCACCGGAACCGAGGCCCCCGAACGAGTCAGCATAAGCCGGGCCGGACATGGCAAAAAAATGGGAAGGAAACAAACAAATCATAAACAATGCACCGACCGGCCGAGGCAATCAATCTTGAAAGGCCCCCTGCTTTTTCCGTTGAGTCGCCGTGTTCCGATTCGATTGCTTCATATTTTCCAAGGACACCCAGCCAGTGACTGCTATCCTTCTGCGCTCGCAGACTGGCTATTGGCAGAGATTTGGAAGGTACTGCTTACTGGCCTCTCGTGACATGTTCCACCGGTGGCTGATGATGGCGGTGACTCTGCCGGCGGCGACGGCCCCGACACTGACATTCGACTATTTCAACACCCAAAATCGCCCACCATTTCCTTTCTTTTTCGCCGCCCGCCAAAGTCCACCCAAAAAAGGCCAAGAGCGGCCAAGAGATTCACGGCGTGTGACGGTCCGGGCCCGGTCCCGGACCAAAAGTTTCGACATTAAACATTTAAATGCCCCCAAAGACATCGCTGGAAAGGTGAGATTTGGTCGTTCGGGCCATTTTTAACGACTGCAAATTCAGCCTGCCAGCACCACCCGCTCCCCGGACTTGACACCGTTTTCCGGACTCTGTTTTCTTCCCCCTGATGCCATTCCTTCCACGGAATCCCTCGGTTCGGTTTCGGCAAGAAAATCGATTGTTGCGCACAGAAACAATCCTAATGGGCGGAATGGGTGCCCCAGGGCGGCGGCGGAAAGGGGGCTGCCGGAAACTCCGCCACCATTCGGCTGCGTCGTTGGCGGGCGGGTTGAAGTACAGCAGCAGCAGCAGCAGCAGCAATTGACATAAAATGGCAAACACGTTGGCAAGCACGTTGGCATATTATGTGAAGCGAGAAAGGGAGAAAAAAACGACAGCGACACACAATCTAAAACAACGGAATTGAAAAACTAAAGCAATTTTCCACCAGTCCTACCAGCGGAACACACACACACTAACACACGCCTCGGGCCGATGGGCCTCGTTTTGGGCCGGCAGAAGTGCCGATTTAAGGCAGAATTTATAGCCAATTTCAGCTCGATTTTATGGCCGCCCGAAATGGTGCTCAAAGTTTTGTGCTCAGGCTACAGCACTTCCCGTTCACCACCACCCGGGGAGTGCCGGGTTCCGGAGCCTTCAGGCCAGCCAGCCAGCCGGCTCATAAGATGTGCGCCGAGGTTCCCGCTTATTGCCGAGCTCATCCCCGGAATATCCAGCCAGTAGTTTGCCATGCCCGCTCAATATGTTGCACAATTCGCCCGAAACAACAACAATGGTGCAGCTGCTAATCTGCATCTTCACTGTGCTGTGCAAAGTGGTAACCAGTTTCCTGGCGATACGCAGGCTTACAAACCGGCAAACGCTTTGATGGATATTCGGCGGAAGGCTTACTGCGGAAAGAATTATCTGTTTCATTATGTTGCAAACCACTTCACAAGGAGATATTAGAAGCAAACTCGTAAGGGAACTATTTGATCACAAAAGCGTATCTTAAAAGCAATAAACTTAAAAGCAGTAATATCACTAGCAGACCTCAACATTATATCCTACCTTTTTGAGGCGAAATTGCCGAGTCTTATAGTAGCTTTCGAAATGAAAGTCCCATCTACATTCTTTAAAACTATTATTATTATGAAGTTTGGCAATCATTTAACCTCATACATTAGATGTGTGCATTAATTCAAGCGGTTTTTATTTTTAGCCGAACTACAACAACAAAACAAAGCTTTGCTTCAAATACATTAATTGTTCCATTCATTCATCAATAATTTCATTAGGTTCTGAAAACTCATAGTGCACCACACCTTTCATATCCCACCATATGCACAGCATAACCGTTGCAAAGTGCACAATTTCGCTTCGGTTGCGATGGACCTGGTGCACCAGGCTTATAATAACTCCTCTTTAATAATAACTCCCCTTTTCATCACCAGTGACGATTCGGTACAAGAATCCCTTTCTTTTCAGCCGCACAAGCGAAAATGAAGAAGTACTCCAGGTAAAAACACTTAATCAGGAACAAAACTCGACACTTTCAGATGCTTAACAAAGGTGTTGTTTAAACTTCAACCAAAAAACCTATACTGCGTTAGATGCGTAATGATAGTGAGTAATTCCATCTATTGTAAAACGGCTGGAATTAAGGTTAGAATTAAGGTAGGAATAAGGCAAGTCGTACACCTAATACCATCCGCATTCTTCAAAATTACTATTATTATGAAGAATGGCAATAAAACAGATATTAATATGTGTTCTAGTCATTCGCATATTTCACAAGTAGAAAAGATATTTATGGTACCAAACAATGGTACTTATGGTACTAAACAACACAGAAGGAGGCCATTTCGCTGCATGACTCCGTGCGCTCAATTACGGACCAGCCCTTTTGAGCCGCTTTCGCTGGCATTGGCCAATTGGCTTATTCGACGAAGGGCCGGTCCGTTTGCACAGCCTAAACTGAAAATGATACTCCACTTCTTCAAGTGGGTTGACATTTGATAAATAAGAAATTAATTAATTTCAAATGGTCGTCAACATCAAAAGCGCTTCGCCACGGCCGACTGCAAGTCGCCAACCGCGGGACCAATCATCTCTCGTCGGGCTGGCGATTCATTTCTTCTCCTAAAACGACTTCCCAAGCCCAAGGTGCGTCTTTCTCTTTCCCTCTCGTTTTCTTCCTCTCTACCTTGCCTTGTTCTCTCCGTTTCGTTCTTTGTTAATTGTCATTGAAATCGTTTTCGTTTCTAATGATGGCGTTTTTATTTTCGTAATAGTTGCCATTCTCTGGCGGCGGCCGTTCTTATTCGCCGTTCGCCGTTCCATTCCCGTTTACCCCGTTTTACTACTCACCCACAGTGGGGCCATCTGTCTTACTTGCACCTTCAGTAGCTGGCGGCTTACCGGCGGCTACTGCCTCCTGCCCGGGGCTCGTCCTTCTTGGTTCCCCGACGACGACGGTATTCGTGCGCCGAAAGAGATTATCCTTCCCACCCGGTCGCACCAACGCGCGCAAGGCCACGCCAGACGGCGCAGCCCGAAACGCCACCGACGGAATTGGAAAATGCAATTAAAAACTAATTAAACCTCCTTTTTAAATGCAGCACACTCATTTAACGATAATCAGCCGTTTTCGTGATGAGCTCTCCGTTGCTGCAAACGAGCGCTTTATAGTCCGGGTTGTGGCAAGAAAAAAAAACACACGGGAAAGAAACCTGGCGAATAACAGAAACGTTGCCTGAGCAGTGGCTCAGACCCGTGAGCCCCCGGTGCGTTACTGGGTCGCTTGCCGGAGTGGAAAAAAACGCCATCAACCGATTGCATGTTCCTTATCAATTAAGAGTGTTTGGATAATTTAGCCAACATCAGCTTGTCATCGGAAACCGCCGACCGGCAACCCCCTCATTTTGCCGACCGATGTCAATGTGCTCCTCAAAATTTCCTTACGACTCCTCCGCGATAGCCACGCCACCATAACGACACTTATTTGGTTTTGCCCTTTTTTATTTTTCTTCTCACGCAACCCCCCGCCGGCAACGCGACTACTTTGATGTGTGCCGTGCGGAGGCAGGAACCGGACACAATCCCGACCCGACGGCGACGGCGGACGGAGCATAAAACGGGAAGTCTAAAAATATCACGCGGACCCCACGCAAACTGCGTACGTATCAGTGGCGGGTGGTGGCCCAGAGACGTCGGTTGAGGACAAGGGGAGCGAGCGGGTGTCGTCCGGTTATGAATGAACGTAACGCGCGCGTAACCGGGTGTCGCGGACGCGAATTGGGAGCAGCGACAGTGAGAACGAAGCTCCTATGGCCGATGGGCAGAAGCTGGTTCGGTTTAACGCTCGGCAGCTCTCAACGGGGACGTAGCTCAGTGGTAGAGCGCTCGCTTCGCATGTGAGAAGTCCCGGGTTCAATCCCCGGCGTCTCCACGCAACCAGAAGTTGTTCGGGTTCGGCTTTTTTTTACTTTTACCTTTTACACTGAATGTTGATTATTTTTTTATTTTACCGTTCTTTGACGGGATTTTTTTTATAAAGTTTAAAAGTAATATCGAAACCATTAAAATCAGCATCGTTACCAACGGTTAGCGATTTAAAAAACAGATCAAAAGTGGGTCGTTTCGGAGCGGCCAACTTGTGTTTAAAGTTCGAAACAACGAATCCGTGTTCAAAGCTATTGTTTCCTGCTATTGTATTGGACCTTCAGGGTCTACAGAGCGTATTTACATGTACCAAATAACATCATAATAATTGGTACAGAAGTTGAAACATATTATTTAACACTTCCTGCCTTACCAGGTGAGCGCCCAAAGCTTAGAGTCCGAGTATTATATTATCGCTAAGCCAAGAAATCGCGTTCACTCTCGCTTAGCGCTTAGTAACGCGAACGGACGTTAGGCCGCCGATGTTCGACAAGCCAAACACGCCAACCTCGCGCGGATCAATGCGTTCGATAATCGTCGATAAAGAAAAAGCCGAGTTGCCGAGGGCCGAGATTGCGCCGGAAAGATCAACATTGCCACGGCAAGCCAAGGCGGCCCGAGGCGATCGTGGTGTACCGTGGGCATATTTAGTGTGCACTGGGCGAGGTTATTAGTGGAAGCAACAAACTAACATTAACCGAAGGCAAAAACGGCATAAAAGCCCCGACGACGACGGAAGGCAGGCAGAGCACTCGGCCTGGCGAAAACACACACCACTCTCCTGCCTGCCTGCCTGCCGTAAATAAGGCCATTAATTACCTAATCGAATTTAATCCTTCGCAAACAATCGAAACAAACCGAACTTCCTCCGAACGGGGTTGGTGGAGCGGGGCGTTCAGTCAGCCATGAAGCAAACCACCCCGGGGTCCGCTTTAGGATGGATGGCACGTAATGGCGCTGGCGGCCCCCGGGAACTGGGCCACCCCACTGGGCTGGGTGTTTTATAGTGAGCACATTTGTGCGATGTAATGTTGCGAGGCATTGTGGTCCTTTTTTTCCTTCTTTCCCCGCTGGCACACGCAGATTTCACTGGCGCACTGGCTGGCCGTGGGTCTACACGTCCTAATGTTGGACTTTATTCACTGTTTTGCGCCGTCGCTGCCGGTGATGGTGAAACATAACAATTTGGGGCCGTCACTTTAACGTCGGGCGCGCGTCATTCTTCTTGTCGCAACGGCGCAAGAAAAATATATTTCCCCATCCCATCATCATCCCGTGTCTGCTGTAGAATTCTCCGCTCAGAAACCGACGGGTGCCGCAACCATGCCGTGGCGCGTCCCCGAAGTTGCCGCGACTGACAGCTACGACGCCGCGGGTTTAATCAATCTCTTTCGGAAGGCGCCACACCGGTCCCGATAATGATAGAGGACCGCAAGTCAGCCACATTAACGCATCAAAACTGGACTGGCGGCCACTCGAAGTGTTTAGCGAACCCTGGGCTGACAGAGGTCACTAGCTTTGGAGGAAACTATAAGGTTGGCTAAAAAGTAATTCATTATTTTTGCGTGTACTTTAAAACTTTACTTAAGATGCTTTCAATTATCCGATTTTTGTCAAATATGCACCATTTTGTTGGAAAATTTATTGCCTTTTTAAATGTAGCTTTAGAACGCCTTTCTCAATTAAGTCTTGGCGAAAAACTCGAGGCATCTTTTTTCACAATCCTTTCTTGATCTCAATTTTTCACAATCCTTTTTTGATCTCATTGAAGGTCCGTACTATGCGGTGGATGCATGAAAACATCCCAACCAAGCTCCCGGACTTTCTGGAGAGTCACTAAAGACGTTCGTGACATTTCGTTGTTGTGGTGGAACACAAAACCTCTTCCGTTGGCCGATTCTGGTCGTTTCTGGTCGATTGCTAGCTTCAAACGGTACAGTAATTGACAACGGAGATCTGAATTTACTATTTAGCCACACGACAACAGCTCATAATAAACGATTCCTTTCAAGTCCCACCAGTAGAACCATCGCGGCCGTTAGTCCTAGTTTGTCCACCGGTTAAGATGCTTCACCACGCTTAGACCACGATCATTTTCACACTGCATTGTCGTACGTATCCCTTTTCTCATCCCCAGTGCCCATCCGTTTAAGAAATGGGTCGATTTCGTTCCGTTTGGTCAAAACTTGGTAGATGGAAATTAAATCCATCATTTTTTGGCTGTGCTTTGGTGTGGCACATACAAACCCCACTGTAACTCACAAACAAATGGAACAAACAAAAAACAATGAAACCATTTTTTTAAGTGTAAAGTATCAGCTTTAAAACGAGCATAAACATGCAACTGTATGATCGATACTTCACGAGATATCGATCACCGAAGGCATCTACCGACAAAATAATAGATAACTTTTTAGCCAGCCTTATGTTACTTTGTAACACTAGTCCTTGTTCCACAATATTCTACCTGTCTTAGGTCTTTGAAGGTGTGATAAATAATAAAGTAATGATAAGGAAACTCCCAACTACACGTCCGCAGCACTTCAATTGAATTGCCCAACCTGTAGGTAATGCATGCACGGTTCGCGGTACACGCGGCGGCATCCATTAACCGGATTGACTGCTTCGCGGGCAACATTCGGTTGCCCGAGAAATACCAAGGGGCTAACGGAGCTCTACGCGGGCTACGGGGTTACTCACCATCCACAACACACGCGTCACAACAATTTCCGACGAAATGAAAATAAAAGTATAAATCAAGCTTAATAATGCGAATTAAGCCATGCCCGGTTGCAACACAGCGCACATGGCGCGCCGGGCAAATGTTACACGATTATCTCCATCGCATCGCGGGCGCCGACGACGGGGTGTGATGGACGGGGGGCGAGGCTTTATGTCAAAATGAACCAAGTAACCAAAGCAAACCAAAAAAAAAAACAAAATACAGGGTAGGTAACAATCAGTGTGTCGGAAATTGGTCGAGAAGCCCACCGAGGGCAGCCCGCGAAAGCTAAAAGGCGGCCGGGCGCGATTAAAAACAAGAGCTGCCAGCCAGCAACGGTGTATGTGTGGCCCGTGTACGTGTGTTTGATTCGATTGTAGATTTTAATTAACGCTCTCTCTCTAGCAGGCCGCTAACAACTATCGTGTCCGACAATCAAGATAATCTCGCCCCGTCCCGGGACCGGGCGGGTGTAATATGGTGATCGGCGGCAACATTCAGAGGGGGGTACGGCGCCAGGGGGGGACAACCTCGAGGGGCAGAACACGCGCCCGGCTGGTATGTTGTTTTATGTGTAGCTCCGAGTTTTTTTCCCCGTGTCCGTTCCTTCGTCTTTCACTTCTGGGCTCCGGGGACACTCCGGGGACTTCGAGGCACTCCGAAGTGTCACGGAGCGGACCGACCTAAACGACAACAACGCCGACGATTGAGCATTACACACGGCAATCACCGGCAATCCATTGATTAATGGCCGTCCACAGTCTGGTCCACATCCGCCAACCGGAAGCCATTATTCGTACGAAACGGTGAGTTCTGAAACCCACCGTACCTGTGTAATTCCGGAGCGGAATGCGTTACCCCAGAACCACAACCAGGCCACGCCAGCTTGTTACTGAGCTGACCGCCCGGGTGGTTTTTCTTCGTTGTGCGAAACAATCGCGACCCGCTGGCCACCCGGTCCCGCAGCGCAGTCTCAGCTCAGCAGTTCAGCAGGTTACGGCCATTAATTGTAGTGTCACGTTGTGTGTGACGGACCGGGTCGTGCATCAATCATGGTCTGACTCGGACTCAGGTCTGACCTAGAACCCTCAGCGATCTCGTCAGCCGTTCGCCCCACAATCGACGACGGATGACAGCGGAGCAGTGGCAGTCGCCTGAACGCCTCGCATCGCCTCAACATTAGGCGTTGGCCGCCGCCATATTGATTCTACGAAAGTGAAAAGTAAATACTTTCGCGCGTTAAGTGTGCACCTCCTTGTGGCAGGGCACCGCTTTGTGGCGGGGCCGTAAAATTTAATGGGATCCTTTTTCCGTTGTTTTCATGCTTTCAGAAAAAAAAACACTTAAACACTTCACGGACACCACGTACTACTGGGGTCCAAAAAGTAACGGGAAAAGGTTGTTTTCGATTATCGTGCTTTGTGTGGCATTATGAATTTTTGGACCGTTTAGAACATCAGTGAAAAAGTGTAGACGTAGGAGTGTTACATAGACCACGGATTACTTAGAAGGTGATGACATAGATTTAGAAGAGCAAACAAATATTGTTTGAGTTATAAGCGAATTCAGGATATTTGTCGGCCTCTTACACCTAAGAGTCATAGACTCTTTCAGAGTTGCCCTTCACTTTACGAACCTTTGCCGACGACCCATGGTCGCCGACTCCCTCAGAGTCGGGGCTTTCATACTTCATACCTCCCTGCCAGTGGAGAACTTCGGAAAAGGCCAGCGTTTTAAATTTCCCAGTTACCCCGATAGACAACACAAAATTTAAAATTAGAAATAAAATTAGGCTATTACAGCTCAAAGTCTATGCAAGAACACACAGACATTTTTCGACCTCATTAGTGTGCCTCGAACAGCGGACCGGTGCTCTCTGCCCGGAAGCGTGGGGCCCTCTGCTGCCTGATGAATCATACCATACCGTCGGGGCCTATGAAGCAATCCGGCAAGGTTAAGTACTCGGCGGGAAAGGTGAGGCCTCGGGAAACCCGGTTACGAAACGCCAACTGAGAAGCGCTTCGATATGCCCGCCGTAACGGGTTCGCGGATCAATCGCTACGGCTCAGCGCTCGTCGGGCCACAACAAGTGACGGCGACCGACTCCGACTGACGGTTGGGTTTCGCCAGAATTCGCCTGCTGGGGCGGTGGGCGGAAACTGGATCATCGTGATAAATGTAAATGATAGTAATTTATCACTTGCCAGAGCTCGCGTGGTGTCGGTGGGTAACGGGGTGGGTAACGGAGCGGGTTTTCCCCCCCCCGCAGTATGGCGAAGCCGTGACGCACGGTGATCGAATTGCTTCGAAGAGCCCCAATAGCCCAGCAATAAAATGGAAATGATTCATCGGCGTGACACGATCGCAAACCTCTCCGTTCTCGATCGTGCACCCGGCCCCGTCGGCCGCGATCCGGTTCCGAGGCTTCGACGACGGCTTTCGTAGGGTTTCGCGCGGCTACAACCGGAAACGGTCGTACGGCTTCGCCTCCGAGAATGTGATTTTCTTCGCCGTGGCCCGGCCGTGAAGATGACTAATTGAAGACTTTCCGGTTGGATGGAACCAGGGCCCAAGGCGCCCTTGGGCAAGAACTTCCACTTCGCACGCGAAACCTACCAAAATTGGCGCCGTTAGGGTCCGGAGCTGAACACACCAAATTGCTGGCTTTAAAGCTGATTGGCCGAGCTCGCTGGTCAGGGATTGGAAATGGGATTTGTGTTTCGGAAATTTCGTGTTGGAATTTATGAATATTTCGAACAGAATGAAGGCGCAGGGCACAAGGATTCCTGGCACCAGAACGGATTGAACCCGCCAGCCAGCCAGGGCCTTTTTGTGGCCGGGGATGATCGATCTGGGATCTGTCACGAAGACCCCCAGAACTTGTAGAAAGTTGTTCTACGTCGGTTCGCTCGGAACTGGTCGTCGTCGTCGTCGTCGGGTTCGGGATGCAAATGGCGCTGATAAATAATGGATTCCGTCAGAGAGCACCTCGACAGACACCGTGGCCTACATTCGTGGCTCGGTCTGCATTGAATCGAGCATTATTAGCATGTCGGGCCCATATGCGTCATCCGAGCCCGAGCTCCAGCTCGAGTCGGATGACATCTGGCCGCCGACGTCCGGGGCCATATTTACATACTAATCGGAAACCCCGGCCCTCCCACACACACATACATCCGATACGGGGCCGATAGTGCTGCGTTACATTCATCGCACAGCTGAATCCCGACACGCACCGGTATGGATGGGGTTACGGCCGTTTGATCCGGCCGTTTGATCTGAGAAGATCCTATTCTTGGGCCCGAGCCGGAGAACCGAAAGCGGACACCGTAAAGGACACCACCTTGGGCTTCTGGGCCTGGGCTTGGAAGGTGGATTTATTTTCCACTCGGAAAATGAACCGGCTCGAAGCCCATCATCTGCGCCTGGGTTCTGACGAAGCCAGGATCGGTTCCGGACCCGGTTCGCTAAAGCCGTGCGGTGGCGCACCGAATCCGTTCGAACGAATTTCATCAAAACCGGCGAAGCATGCGAGGAATGTTAAGAGCAACTTTGATCTCTTCTTGGTCGCTTGGCCGCGCCGCGGTGGGCCGAGATTTATGCATGACGCCTTGCGGCATTAGCTCGGCGCTCGGCTTTCTTCTTGGCCACCAAAACAACGCAGCCGCGGCCGCGGCCGCGAATGGCGGCTTAGTGGCCGAAATTTATCGGTCGGCCACCGGTGCCCGGGGCCACCGATTTCGCAGTTTTCCATAAATCTGCCGGCGTCGCCAACCGGTAAACCGATTCGCAGCCCTGAACCTGTCAACCGTGCGCGCTGTGCGAGGGAGGCGTAGTTTCTCAGAGTGTCGCTCTATTCGCCGCGTGACTGTTCTTTGGCTCACGGCCTACTACTGACATAAATTGCTTGGCCGAGCAAGCCGCCACCCCGAAAAATCCCAACCCGCCCCCAGGCAGCTGTCGCGCGAAACGCTCGAGTGCGAAAACCCGCCGCCGTCGGGAGGCGACTCCTACTGTCACGGGACACGGAATTCGTGCGTTATTTGTGCCCGTGTGGCGGCGGCTTAGCATAAGTGAATGAGTGAATGAAATTTGATTCCGCGCCGGGCCGCGACCGCGTTTGCGTCGCGTTACACATCCGCTGCGCGCGTTTATCTTGCGAGCCGGCCATTTATTTTCACTTTGCACTCAACCGCACGCACACGAAAGGAGTAACGAACTGAAAACAGCACACGGAGGAAGAGGCAACCGGGGACAAAAAAAAAAGCACGAGAGTAAAGTGGATTTTTTTGCCGCTTCCTTTTTTGCCCCCCTTGTCTACTTCGCTGGCGCGCGCGGAGATCACTTTGCAAGATGATAGCAGCCCGTGCAACGCGAGGATACGCGCCCAAGACAGACGGATCGTTTGGGGCTGGGGAGGGCCTGTTATCGCACTCGAATGGCTTGCTGCGGTTTTTCGGTTTTGACTCCCCCGAAAGACTGTTTTGCCGTTTCGATCCACCGACGGAAATGGAGACCACAGTTGCCCGGAATCTGAGGGCCTCGGGGCAGCCCGAAATGGCCATCGCCGGTTTCGAGAGAGAGATGGTTCGGATTTCGGATGGCAAGCTACACTCGAACTGTACCAGTTTGTGCAGAGTGGAAACAATAAACAGATTGAAGGGCACAAGAAACCAACCGAGGACTCTCTTGAAGAGGTAGCTATTTTAAGTAGCAAAAATATGTACTTAGCATATAGCCACCGTCGACTATCGATCATCTTGAGTAACAGTGTTCCTGACGGTGTGTTGAGTAGAATTGTTATTGATCCACAGAAGCAGACAGATCTCTGGTCGGCCGGTGGACTACAAAACTTACTCAGACAATGTGTAGTACTTACACTTCAGATCAGCTGCTGGTTCCGTCGAGTAGATTTTGTAGGTTCCGTTCCGTTTAAGTAGATATGGTCAAGGACTTCTTCTTATCCGCTTACAATAGCCGCGCGGGTCTTGGGAGCCGGCAACAGACACAATGTTAATCTCTGTGTTGCTTTCTGTAACGTTGTGTACTTAGCAACTTCTCTATCAACCTCAGTAATGTCAAGACACTCTGGAAGACCTACAATGGCTGACCCTTACAGGATTTTTCGAACACTGGGGTGTTCGATAAGTTCGAAGCCTCGAGTTCGTAGCTACAGTGGATGGCGAAATTAACCTTAGTTCAAGAACACAAAAGATTTTTGAAAATACGAGGATGAAAAATTTGCTTTAGTCATTAAAAAATCAATCAAAAACATTAAATAAGATGTGTAAATGATAGTTTTGATGTATTTCGGGATAATTGATACAAGAGAAAAATTTTGGTCGAACATATTTGGAACAAGCCAAATTTCTCTTCGGCGAAAATAACCTTAGTATCCGTAATACATAACATTCTGCCCAGGCAGTGAAGCCAAACATCCTGGTTTTGTTATGTGGCCTTTTCTACAGTCCTCATGTATTGTTTTGGTATAGATAGGTTTGATTAATTTGCTAATTCTGTTAAATTGAGTGGGATTTTTACGTACACTCAAAAATTCATGAATAACCACATGTTTTCAGTGGTTGGCCGGTCTGGACAAAGATGGTTATACCCTAAAACGTTGATATTATCATCCACGAGATACTGCATGAAGACTTCTGGCTTGTGGATTGCTGCACTATCCTGTGGTGCGGGGAAATCTTCACCTATAAGACTTGTTCCTTCACGAAAATTTTTGGTTTTGTCGATTTTTGACCAGCTTTCGAGTCAGCATGACCAGGAAAGGTCACCAACTTGTAAGTTTCATGTAAATAATGCATACCTGAAACATAATGCCGTTGTAATTTGTTTCCTAATTGATGATTCAGGTCCTTATAGCAGAAAATTTCAACTCTTTATAATGAGAGGTGAATCATACCAAAGTTTCATCACTCCAAAACAGCTTTTCTCACAATAAACGAGGTTTCAAAGCATGCAGATAGTAAAATACTGTTCTTTTTTCGTATTGGTCATCGTTAGGTGCGGAATTTTGTTGAAAAGAATGCCAGATTTGTCTACATGCTATAGGCTACGTCGAATGATACGCACGGAATCGAGTTGTATACATTCTGATTTTCGTTTTTGGCCAATATTTTAGGCAGATCAGGCGGCGGATGTAGATGGTTTGTGGAGAAGATATTCAGTATACGTTTATTAACTCGTTTTGGTGTTGATTTCTTGCGGCCACAAACTTTAATATGATGAATACGACCTTCATTTTCATACAGCTTGATTATTGCTGCCGATTGCTTGCTCGCTTTTGTCGAAAACTCGTGCAATATCCCTATCATTTTTACCACTAATACTCAAATTTATAACTAATTTACGTTATTAATTGGTAAACTTGTGATATTTAAATGGTTCTACCATATTTCAAGCTGAGAAAAAGCATAATGTCTTGTGAATTCTTCACCATGCGTTTCTCAGCTTTAATTATGCATTTTGCATAATAAAACATGTAAAATAACATGTTATTATTGCTCATAAATTTAAAAAACGTGCTCTAGTTGCTTTATTTCTGAGCAAAACGAAGGAAATTGAGGTGAAAAACTGAAAATTTCAAACTTCCAACTTTAACTAAGGTTAATTTCGCCGGGCCTAAATTGACCTTTGACCACAAATGGCCGCACCAGTCTACTAGATTACATCTAAATGTAATTTTATCGACCACATCTTAGTCTTAGAACCTCAATCTAATATTCAACGTCTCAAAAGAGCTATTCAAATAGAAGATGTACTCATATTTTCACATATTATTTAAATGTTCATGAGCTAAGGTTAATTTCGCCATCCACTGTATGTCCCGAACAGATGACGCTGCTATGAGTCTAATTTTTTTTGTTATGCTGGTACACTCTTCAACGTATCTGAAGTTTCATTTCAACGTGTGTCACTTTATTTTTTACAACGAAAACAATCAAGCATCGTGTGAGTTTTAATTTCTGGAAGGTTTAAAAGCAAAATAAATTATTGAACGAATTTTGAAAGTGTATAAGGACTCTTCGCCTTCAATTAGTATATCAAAAGAGGGGATTTTTTTGTTTTTTAGCCGAGAAGACAATCTATGTCAAAAACGTCCAAAACCAGACACAACACCTGAAATCGTAGAAAAAATACAGGATATCGTATTGGAAAATCGTCGAACGACTGAAAGAGATTTAGTACAAGGCTGAATAATAAAGTGTATTTCAAACCATGAAAGCGTGTTTTTCTTATCGAGGCTCTGAAGTTATTGCACATCCCAGTACTTCATACTTCCAAATTCGCACCCAACTAATTCCTGGTCTAATGCTTCTGAGATTTCTGTATGTCCTCTTGGGCAATTCTTGTGCAACTCAGACCCCGCTAATAAGATAAGGAGACACCAAAGATGCAGACGCTTAACGTTGCTCTACCCACTCTGCGTGCGACACAATCTCTTTCTCGTGTTGCAGAATTCTTCAAAAAAACCATAATACAGAAACATGACTCGCACCATGTCCACCTGGTGGCCTGGTTTCGTGCGTTCGAGTTGCAGAGACGATGGAGATATGGTTTCGGCCGACAAAACTAGTCCAAAGGCGTGGAGCGGAGCATATTTTGAAATTAAATATCTTGCGCAGTCCCAGCCAGGGTGGGTCCAGTTCCAGTGAGCTCGGAATCCGAAGAAAGCTCGGCGTGTCGTGTCTGAAATATGGCACCATTGTCCACTCTGGGTACCTCCGTGTGGCCGACTCCCGTTTCGGGCTGCACCTAATATGCAGCAACTTCCGCAGCATGGTCAGCATTTGCGGTGTGGGTCGCTCCCGAAACATCATCGTATCACGTTTCGCGCTTGTGTTTCTTGGCTTGTTGGCTTGGTCCACGTCGGCAAAGGAAACCTGACGCGCTGGACTCAGACCTTCCCGGGACAACCCGACCAGCCAGCCCCAGACCGCCGATGGATGCGCTTCAAATGCAGTCGCGCAGTGCGGCGTGCTTTGACCATATTTGGGGTCCAATGCTGCCGGGACCTAAAGGGACGGTACCTATCCGGCGTCCAACTCACAGGCGATTCCAATTAAAGGCGCGACTCCAATCGAGCAGGTTAATCAATTGATGGCAATGCTATTAATTTTCAATTTCAACGTTCCAGGGTCTCCACGTGCGCTGGGCGAGTCCTCCGGCCGGCATTATTACCCAAAACCAGTGTAGTGTCCCCGTGATGACCCTGTCTTATGCGCCAGAGACTCATTCCGGGGAGCAAAACGCGGTACGTCGATTAGAACCGGTTCCAAGAGTTCCCGGAGGCCTCCCACCATATGGTTTTCCGGAGGTTGTTTGTGCTCCAGTTTCACATTATTTATCAACACGTACCAGGGGACTAATGCTTCCGGACCGACCACTTCCGGTGAGCATTCTTCCGAAATTGCTCCATCCGAATCCAGTTCGCTTCGTTCGTTTGTTGGGTAATTTACAGCCAACGGGGGGGAAAACGGGGATCGAAACATCGACAAACGGAAAACAAAAGCAACGCCAGTCGGCAACAACGTTGCCGTGTCGTGCAGAGTCCGAGGGGGCTTTGGGTCCGGTCCGGTCGGGTGGACGGGTGGTTAAAGCAGCATAATAACGCTAATGTGATTTATTGTGCATAAATTGATTTTTAATGGCCTCATTTTAGTGACCACCACGGCCAGCGGCCAATTGCGCGTGCGATTGTGTCGCCATTGCCTTCAGCTCTGGTCAGAGTTTCGCGCCGTAACGCGAACGCGTTCTGCGGTCTGCGAAAAGCGGGCCACAGAGCTATCGATAAGTGCCAAAGGATACGGAAACGCGCACAGCTGGGTCGTCGTTGGTCCATCCGGTCCCCACGACATCTAATGACGTCTGCTGTCTGACGGAGGCACAAAAAATAATTACCTATAGACGCGAAACACAACGAAACAAGAACCGATCCGCGCGTTCGACGTTGAGACACTCTCGAGGACCCGACGACGACCCGAAAACAAAAACACACGGTCAACCGGATGGGCCGCCGGGGTCGGGCGGGGGGATTTTTAACCAAGACAATCGCCGACCCTTGATGATGGAGCCGCGCGATAGCAGCGCACCAATTATGCCAACTTCCTCCGACCTTTTTTTTTCGACCGTTGTTGCTTTTCCGCTTTACTTTTTTGCCCGTAGACGGCGAAGACAAACCCGGTCGTTGCAATCGTTGTGGCGCCAACGCGAACGGAAGTGGCCCGCCAAGGCAGCGGTCGGGGCTCGCAAATCATACTTTGCTTTCGATCTGTTTCGGGAGATACGTCGAGACACGTCGATGGCGACCGCGAATCCGCCACGAATTAAGCTGTAAGGCGGCGGCATAAATTTCGTTACACAATTGCGGGCTTCTCGGCGAAGTAATCCTTTATCGTGGACCAACCTCGCGGCTTCGTGGTCAAGATAAGGCCCCAGCCCAATTATGTCGCCGTTTGGTGCGGATAGTTTCGGGAAACTGGGCCGGTAGTCCGCGGTTTGGTTCACGCGCAAATCTTCCCGTCGACTCCGAATCCCCGGCCACTGCTTTCAATTCATTCAATTAGCCCACGGAGAAACGATGGCGATGGCGAAGTTGTTGGCCTCAAAAGGTGCTCCGTCCGGAACAGACTTTGGACGGCTCAAGCAGAATACGCCGCGAA
Organism: Anopheles cruzii; assembly: GCF_943734635.1. Taxonomy (NCBI): domain Eukaryota; kingdom Metazoa; phylum Arthropoda; class Insecta; order Diptera; family Culicidae; genus Anopheles; species Anopheles cruzii. Next base: position 36,739,002 of record NC_069145.1, read on the forward strand.
GAATGATCGTCAATCTCTCGCGGGTTCCTGCGAGTGACACTTTGCTATGTAAAACGGTTCGTTTCCTCCGTTAACCCGTTAGCTGCTTGCCGATTTCAGGCACGTTTTTCGCGTCCGACACGCGGGAAATGTTTCACCCGTCTCCCGGGACGACTCCTCTCGTAGCCCTTGATCCGATTCTACAAAACCACCAACCCGGTTGACGATGATTGATCATCGGCCGAAACTGCCGGGGTCCGGGGCGCCCTTGTCTAGTGGTCCGTAGGTATCTTCGCGCCGCAAATCGACCAATGCCCCGATCGATTGGCCCGACTCCCATCCAGCAGCTGCTTCCCGGGCCGGCGTTTTAAGTTTCGTTTAATATCCTTAATGTCCATGACGTGACGTGTCTTGCGCTACGAGTTAATAAAAAGCCCCGCTCCTGAGCTGTGTCCGTTTCGTCGAGCGGGCCATCAAGTTATTCCGCTCGGATACGGATCGGATCGAATAAATGAATCAAAGAATGGCCGAGAAACGGAACAGGAACCGCCTTTAGGTCCGTCCGTCCGCCAGTGCCGCCGCCGCCGCTAGGTGGCCCAATCTTCGGAGGGGTCATTAAAAAAATGCATCGTTACCGTGCACGTAACATCCCGAGGAGTTAATTGGTGTTCCCTTAACTCAGCACGTCCCGCTAACGACAACCATCATCGAGCCGGGCCAATTAAGCGGGCGTCGAAAGTGTTTCGTCGTCGTACATCTTTGAGGCCGTCCGCTTTGTGGCCCCGTGCGTGCGTGCGTGCGTGCGTTCGGACCTCGGAACGCGGGCCCCGAAACTCCCCACGGCGGCGCTTATCTTACCCAACTCTGTGACCTCTCTGCGGCTCTCGGTTTTTATGACGCTAATCACATCGCGTCTCTCGCTCACACACGCAGCAACGACATGGCTGGCTGGTCGGCCCCAGGAATTAGGGAAAGAACTCCCCGTTCGGCCCGACAAATTCGTGAGATTTCTCGGACCAACCATGTGTTTCGGGGAGCCATCTTCACGCAATCGATTACCGATCAGCCGGAGCTTCGCGGGCGCGCGCTTACGATGGAGCTTTAATTAATGCACCTAATGCAGCGGACACAGAGTGGAATGAAATGAAAACGTGGAGTTGCAACACGAGTATGTTGATGAGTGCAGCTCACCGAGGAGCAACCACAGCAGCAGCAGCAGCGTGGTTGCCGAGTTGATGTTGGAATGCTGCCGAGAGCTATGCGCTGTCGATCATAATCATCATTGTCGGTACCGTCGGTCTTGGTGTGGGTTCGCTGCAAAATCTCCAAGATGTCGAGAAACACGAATTGGTAGCTCTAAAGAGAGCCGAAACAGCAGAACGAACCGCCAGAGTTAAGAGTGTGCCTGTCCAAAACGGGTCAACTTCAACTTTCTACGTAGTGCAGGATGATGAAACCTAGGTCAAGGAAAACTTTAAACTGCTTCCTGGACAGGAGTACTATAGTGCAACTGAAAGAGAAAATGTAGGAGAGATTTGCAAGAACATAAAGCTGTCGAAATTCGCAAAGAAATATTTCGTATGGCAGGCTATCTGTTCGTGTGGTTTAAAAAGTGGCATTTACATCGCGATCGGGACCATCAACCAGGAAATTTATGTCCGAGAGTGTCCAAATAAACGTCTGTTGCCTTTCCTAAAAAAGTACGAGAGTTCTTTTCTGTTTTGGCTGGATTTAGCATTTTGTAATTATGGGAAAAAGGCCATGGAGTGATATGCCGTAAGTCCGGCAATTCGCATTCCTTGAGACGGAGGTTTGAATGATATGTTTATACATATTCTGTATAAAATGAGCTTTCAAAAGATATATTATTTGATTTTTTAATAAAATGTGGCTGGTTTACATTTTTTTTTACCTGTTTTGGACAGAATGTTTGGCATTCCACCCTTTACGTGGTCGTCGTCGTATATCGAAATCAACGCGCGATTGCGATGCTCACAATTCGGAACCAAATGTACCGTACCGGATACCGGGTTGGGGCGTTGGAAAAACTCGTCTTCGGGGGGGCGCGAATTGACGAAACACTCATTATCGGCTCGTTTCAAAGCAATTTGCTGTGCCCTATTATTGCCGGGGATCTCCTAGTGGAGTTTCTTGTTGTTTTCTTCTTGTCGCTGCCAAGAAGTGGCCAGCCCACCCAATCATAATCGGAAAAGCGTGGATCGGAAGGCCACGCGAAGAGGAAAAGCCTACGGCAGGCACTCAAGGGCGGCCAGTGCCATTAGCCCATGGCCAATGAAACTACAATCGCTTTCGATTAGTCGGCCGTTAGTTGACGTCAGTCGGGGCTTCTAAAACTAAGCCAATCGCTGTGCCAAAGAAGATTGGAGCACGGGAGCTGTCACGGAGGCCCGGAAGTTGCGGAGCATCGTGGCCACGTAGGTGTTTATGCTTATCACTGCCGAGTAGGCCACAAAACCCCCATCAAAAAAGGCCCACGCTGGAACGGCTGCCGGTGGAACAATTGAACAATGCGTTTACCCACACACACACAGCCCAACAAACACAATCCGTACATTCCGGATGATCTCCATCTCTCGGTAGCGCATTCCACCGTTCGCTCCCCACATGCCTCAGCCGATCAGTTCCCATCCCGGGGGAGTCCCAACCCGACGCCAACCCGATCTAACCGGCCCCAATAATAATGAAACTCATCGTCCGTGGGCCAATTGTTCTCCCTGTCTCTCTCTCTCGGGGCCGCCATTAGCCATTTTCGGGCGGGTTGATTTACAATCCTTGTATCGCCCGCACGGAGTCGATTGTTTTCCCGAACGAGCTGCGCCGCACGCAGCAACAGTGCACTTGGACCATTGTTTGCTCCTAATGATGATGGATTCTGCCCGATGACGTTTATCTCCCATCGCCCCGCTGCTGCCAGCTGCCAGTAATAATATAATGTTGGGGGCCGAGGGTCCCGTCGCTATCGGCCTCACGGAAATCTGCTGCGCCACGTCCCCCGGATTCAATCAGCCGCCGTCGGAATGATGGGGAACTCGCTCGGAACAGATAATGTCCCCGAAAGAGTTTGCCAAAACATTCCACGACAGATGCGACAATATAGGGTGGCAGCGCTCGTGCCCTTAAAATAGGTCATTAGGTAGCGAAGGCAGCATCTCCCACGGGTGCGCATCCGGGTCGTGTCACGATAAGGCATTGGCGGGGCATTGTTTTGCGTCGCATTCACCGTGACACATGACACAGCCAGCAAGCCAGCCAGCGTGTGTCAGCGCGTGACGTCCGCCATAAATCGAAACGCTGCTGGTCAGTCACATGCTGGTCACGATGGCCTCGGGGAGTGTGACAAGGGCCAACACACTGGGCGCTTATCAAAGCCTGTGGGGCCTCTGTCAGCATCAGCAGCACCACGAACGTGCGCTGACGTCAGACGCGAGTCAGATGCACGGGAATCTCGACTCAATTGCATGCTGTTTCGTGTTTTAATTCCGTCCACAGCCGCCAATCACGAGCTGACGCAAAACGGCCCATTTCTAGGACGCAAAGATTAGGCCCCGTGAAGTTCCAAATGAAGTGTTCGGTTCATCAAGTTCCCCAAATCGATCAGGCACTGCCACGACAACGACCAGTCGATGAGAAGGATCGTTTAATCATGGCGTCGAATGTCATCAGCGACGACAACGTCCCAGGTCTAGGGTATTGTTGGGGTACCAATCATAAAAATCCCCCATCGCTTCGACGACTTGGGAAGCGAGTTGTGGTTGAGTAACCTTCAACTAACGCAACCTCTTTTTTGCTGTTCCCAACGCGAGCGGTTCTTCTCGAAGGCTCTCCCGTCTAATTAAAGAACTATGGTAACGGTGCGCAAAAAACCTTCCTCTGGAATCTGCCCAAAACCCCTTGGATCGATCTGCGGTCGGCGGCGTTGTGTGTAGTGGATGACGTAGTCCATGACCGTGGTACGGAGCCAGCTGCACGGCGTTGCCATTCCCACGAGACGGTCTCCACTCGGTCGGTAGCCGAATGATGGACCCCCGGACCGGCGGCCGACGTGACGTGACGGAGCCATGTTTTATGAGGTCTTTTTCGCACCCCGTTTACTCGTCGCTTCACAGCTCTCGAGAACGCAGCTCTGCCCAAAAGAACGGAGATCCAGTAGCCACAATTCACCAGAAGCCAACCCGCCCGACCTGACGGCCTGACGATGGTGGTGATGGTCGACAGGCTCAATGGTCCGGTCCGGCTGCTGCGTGGACACCATCGCTGGTTCGTGCCATGAATCCGCGGCTTCCTTCGGCTGTGACGCCTCTGTGACATTAATTACAAACATTCAGCGCATTAGCGCAGAGGAGATCCTCGACTCACACACGGGGGCCGACGACCATGGACAACACCCTTGACGATTGGTGCTCGTACCAAAACCGAGTGAACCGGGAAAAGTGGTTGTGTTTGGCTCCCCTGGGAGGCAACACTGTTTTGGGACGCAAATCTGCTGGCGACAGTTCGGCGCGGCATAAATCATGGATAAGTTTCAAATAAAATACGTCACGTCTACCATACACTGACTGCTCTGAATTACGCGCCACCTAGTGAACAACTCTCGACCTGACGGACGGACAGGTTGTTTTTTTAGGTTGAAAATTAACTGCGTTGTGTAGTCCTGAGAACAGTGACTATCTGCTCCCGGGGAGTTTCTGCGATAAGTTTTAGAGATTCTAACAACTTCTGAGAGGTGTCCCGAACTAGGAATCTGTCCCGCACTGGTTATCGAAAACTTTGGCAAAAACGCTGCCGTGGACTGGGTTGTTCAATCAGTTTTGCGTTTCAATAACAGACAGCTGCTATTAGCCTCAATTTATTTTCTCATGTTGGTACACGCTTCATATGAAAGTGAAAGTGAAGTTTTATTTCAATCCTATTCAATTACTTCTTCAAGTACAGTGGATGGCGAAATTAACCTTAGCTCATGAACATTCAAATAATATGTGAAAATATGAGTACATCTTCTATTTAAATGCCGCTTTTGAGACGTTGAATATTAGATTGAGGTTCTAAGACTAAAATGTGGGCGATAAAATTACATTTAGATGTAATCTAGTAGACTGGTGCGGCCATTTGTGGTCATATGTCAATTTGAGCACGGCGAAATTAACCTTAGTTTCATTTGGAAGCTTGAAGTTTTTATTTTTCACACCAATTTCCTTCGTTTTGCTCGGTAATAAAGCAACTATTTTACATTTTTTAAATTTACGAGCAATAACAACATGATATTTTACATGTTTGATTTTCAAAATGCAGAATTAAAGCTGAGAAACGCATGGTGAAGAATTCACAAGACATTATGCTGTTTATCAGCTTGAAATATGGTAGAAACCTCTAAATATCCCAAGTTAACCAATTAATATCGTAAATTAGTTTTTAATTTGACTATTAGTGGTTAAAATAATAGGGATATTGCACGAATTTTCGACTAAAGCGAGCAAGCAATCGGCAGCAATAATCAAGCTGTATGAAAATGAAGGTCGTATTCATCATATTAAAGTTTGTGGCCGCAAGAAATCAACACCAAAACGAGTTGACAAAACGTATACTGAATATCTTCTCCACAAACCATCTACATCCGCCGCCTGATTCGCCTAAAATATTGGCCAAAAACGAAAATCAGAATGTATACAACTCGATTCCGTGCATATCATTCGTCGTAGCCTATAGCATGTAGACAAATCTGGCATTCTTTTCAACAAAATTCCGCACCTAACGATGGCCAATACGAAAAAAGAACAGTATTTTACTATCTGCATGCTTTGAAACCTCGTTTATTGTGAGAAAAACTGTTTTGGAGTGATTAATCTTTGGTATGATTCACCTCTCATTATAAGGAGTTGAAACTTTCTGCTATAAGGACCTGAATCATCAATTAGGAAACAAATTACAACGTTATTATGTTCCAGGGATGCATTATTTACATGAAACTTACAAGTTGTTGACCATTCCTGGTCATGCTGACTCGAAAGTTGGTCATAAATAGACGAAAGAAAAATCATTCAAGAAGGAACAAGTCTTATAGGTGAAGATTTCCCCGCACCACAGGATAGTGCGGCAATCCACAAGCCAGAACTAGTCATGTAGTATCTCGTGGATGATAATATCAAAGTTTTAGGGTATAACCATCTTTGTCCAGACCGGCCAACCACTGAAAACATGTGGTTATTCATGAGCTTTAGAGTATGCGTAAAGATCCCATTCAATTTAACAGAATTAGCTAAATTAATCGGACCAATCTATACCAAAACAATACATGAGGACTGTAGAAAAGGCCACATAACAAAACCAGGATGTTTGGCTACACTGCCTGGGCGGAATGGTATGTATTGCGGATACTAAGGTTATTTTCGCCGAAGAGAAATTTGGCTTGTTCCAAATATGTTTGACCAAAATTTTTCTCTTGTATCAATCATCCCTAAATACACCAAAACTAACATTTACACATCTTTTTTAATGGTTTTGATTGATTTTTTAATGACTAAAGCAAATTTTTCATCCTCGTATTTCGAAAAATCTTTTGTGTTCTTGAACTAAGGTTAATTTCGCCATCCACTGTATAGTCAGGACTCTTAGCCTTCAATAAATATAATAAATCCATCTTGGGTTGCTGAATTTAAATTTAATTTAAGAAAAATACGTGATATCGTATTCAGCAGAAGCCCTCGGCATATTATTGGGCAGTGTTAGCAATATTTTGCCTCAAGCATTGGGTAAGGATAAAGTGGACTTTGTGCGTTGACTCATCACTTTGGAAAACACTTGCGTTTATCACCATGATAGCAAATCAAAACAAGATGCTACAAAGTGGTGTGGACCTGATTCTTCGAAATAAAGTTGAAATAAAGTTCGAATTGTTCGAGCATCGACCGTTTTCATCAGATTTGACCGCTAGTGACTTCCATCTGTTTCCAGACCTAAAAAATCATGCATGGAAAGCGTTTTTCATCAAATGATGAGCTCATAACAATTGTGGAAGCGTATTTTGTAGCCCTTTTAAATTCTCCCTTCAGGGATGGAATTCATATATTGGAATCTCGTTAGAACACTTGCAGTGAGACCATACTGTATAACAAAGTGTGTGTCAAACCATAAAATAGTGTTTTTCTTACCGTAGCTCAAAACTTACTGAACTGCCTGGCTGGTAGCTTAGGTGTCGAGAACTTCTGCACGACACTACGCCCCTCGAGCCGGGCTGGTCCGGTTTCAAGTTGTTGGCGATAAATTGCTAATCCAGCAGATAGCGGTGCCTACTGTGTGCCGTGCCTAGCGTTTCTGGAAATGGCACGCAGCCGGCCCGAAGCCGGGCTGGAGCTGTCGCAAACTCTCGGCACAAAGAGTGTCGCCGAGTTGTGGAAGTTAAACACTAACGACTTCGCCACTTACCACTCCCCGGCCTGGCCTGGCCCGTCAGTCCGGGAATTTGAAACTTACTTGCGCCCGGGTGCGGTGCGCTGCAGTAAGCCCCGAACTATTTGCGATAAGATTGTCAGTGTCAAAAAGCGTCGTCGTGGCACGATTCTCGGGCCGGTGGCACAGGGATTTTCGATCCCGCAAAGCGATTACGTACCCGAAGCGAGCTCTCGACGGGGAAACCTCCATATTTCCGCTCTCCCGACAGCAGCAGCAGCAGCGGCAAAAAGTGGACAGATCGATAAGCGCCCGCTCTTGCCAAGAAGGACTCTGGACGACTATCTTATCGGTCCACACAGTGGCGGGTACATCGTCGTCGTCGTCTTGGTCCCGGCGATTGATTTCCACCGACCGATAAACCGGAGATGGATTTTGCGCGCCCTCCCCAAACAGGATAAAAATGCCGGCATTCACTGCATGCTCTCCGCTGTGACACAAATCTGTGGCACAAAGCTTAATGGGGTCCGCTGCTGCTGCCACCAAAAACTCCCGGCCGCCTGCCAGGTCCGCTCGAATCGATCGATCGAAGTATCGGATGAGCGATAAAAACCGGGCCACGAAGCAAAATCCTCGGCCAGGTAGATAATTGCTCGAAACGGTCCACGGACCACTTGGAGGGGGGTGTCCATAGCGGTAGCAAAATGTCAAAGACAGCTGTCAGATGCGCCAGCAGAGCGAAGCAAAACGGAGAAACGGAGAAAAAAATATGACGGAACGCGCGTTCCGGGAGAATCTTAGAGGAGGCGGCGGCGGCCACGGCAAGAACAAGTTGGCAGCGATTCCGAACTCAAGTTGCCTCAATCCTCTTATAGCCCGGTGTGTGCCGAGCAATGCTCTGAACCGTGACAGGATGGGTTTGTGGTGTTTTTTTTTGTCTGCTCACTCGCCTGCGGTAAATCTCAGGTCTTTCTCCTCAGGCTCTACGACGACACCGCCAGTACCTGCTGCCATTTCAGGGCACGTCCTCACCCGCTCTGCCCCCGGGGGTGACACACGATAGCCGCGTAACGTGAAAGTGATAAAAGAACGGGACCGGACCGGGATGGGACTCGGCTCGGCTTAAAAACCACCGACCACGGATCGCCCGGGGTCCGGGGTCGTAAAAACTAATAAAATAAAAGCGAATGTGAGAATGTGGGCCACACTGGGTGGTGGTGGCCACGGCGGGTCGGGTATAATATATATGCGCACCGGCGGTGCGCTGTTCTGCGCCTGGTTCTGCCCTCCGGAGAGTTTAAAATAATCATAATCATAAAACGGATTTTTATCTGCATGCAGTGGCCCCGCCGCTCGTCGGTCGGCAGCATGGTTTTCGCATTCGCAGCATCGGCATCGGTTCGCTGAACATCGCTTCGCTGAGGTCCAACTTCAGGTTCGATACCCCGATCGATTGGTTGGATGGTTCGTTGCTATTTTGTTGCTTAGAAATTATACTTTTCCCCGATTGGACCTCCGATTGGAACTTGCCACTAATGCTCTGGGGGTTCTGTGCAGCATCACCGGGTGCCAGAGAGAGAGGGGGGAGAGAGTGGGCATTGGCACGTCTGGAGAGTAAAACTTAACGACTTTGGTTTTATTGAATTGGTGGTCGGCGGGGCGCAAAGAAAAGGAAAAGGCACCGAGAGGCACCGGACCGGACCTCACTCTAATTCGAGCTGTGGAACCTTCGGGGAAGAAAGTTATAAAAATAATTTGAAAGAACACGCTCAAGCTGTTTCGTCGAATTTCGAGCTCCGACAATTAATCCAGATGGGTTTTCGGGATGACGGATACGCGCCTCTTTTTTATTGTTCCACCAGAGAGCCCAGTAATGGAGCATCGGGAGTCGATTGCCTTTTTTAATCGGAATCGATCGAACGTCCGGCAGAATATGCTCGATTTGTGGAGTGGAACATTCGTTTAGACAGTCGAGAAGATGGTGTTGGAAGCGATGACCTTCGGGACACCTTGTTTGCAGGACCCGAACTGCAATAAGCTAAATTGGAAATCAAGTCGCAATCAGCCGGAGAGAACCCTACGCCGAACCGAAGCTCAATAAACCCGGCGACCCGGGGCACCCGGGAGCAGATTGCAATCCGAACTTTCGTCCCGAAGCGAAGTGTTTGCAGTAATAAAAGTGCCGGCCGACCCTGGACCCAATCGGTCCGCTCAATCTGGAACTTCCGTGCGTCAGATCCGATCCGGGTTTGTACCTTTTCCGTTATCACCTCCTTGTTGTTGATTTGGTACCGAAGCAGCAGCGGAGCGGAGTGGAAAGGGAGAATGAAAAGAAAGGCGCGTCACCGACGGTTAACGATAGCCGAATTCGAGTGCGATTCGAGAGGGCCGAGTATCTCTTAATTTATCTACCTTCACGAGGCGAGACTTTGACTTCTGGAGATTGCCCGGACTCGCCTGGACCTGGCAGCGGAAGAGCGACGGGAACCACGCCCGATGATGACGACGACGATGCTCGGTCGGGACAGAAGTGCGCATGCTACCCGCGGAGACCAGACCAGCTGTTTGCCCTTGGTCCGGGGTGCCCGGCGGGGACGACCGGCTGTTGTGGTTCGCGTGACGGATCTCCGGAATTGCGCACTCATCACCAGCCAGCCAGCCAAACGACGGGGTTGGCGGAGGCCGGAGTCCTGCCGAAGGAAGGAGGACTGGGCAGCAGAATTCAGCATGGCAGACAGCGAACGGACCCACAAACACACCTACACAAAACGGTTCCATTTTTGTGAGAATTGGTAGCATTCTCTTCCGAGGACAACATCGCGATGTGTGTTGGTGTTGGTGTACACACCGAGTGAAAGAAAAAACCAGCAGCGATAGAGAGAGAAAGAAGTATCATGGAGTACACCAACACCGCCGGTTCCTGGGAGGACGCGCGCAGGATCCTATTTTTATTTTGCACAACGCCACAGATGTGCGCGCGCCTGTGTGGGTGTGTTCGAGGATTCAACGCCGCCGCCGGATCGATTTACTCACCCTATCGACCCTCCTCCTCTGACCACCTGGCTCCGTGCCTGGTGGTCGGAGGCCCAAAGGTCGACGAACGGACACCCCGATCTGCGCTTCCAGGAATCTACCTGTTTGAAGCGGATAGCCACACACACAAAGGAGTCTATTTTCGAATGCACCGAATCCGGCCAGAACCTTGGCAGGTTAAAAATAAGAGCCTTCGGGGAAAGGACCTTTGTGGCGGCCGGACCCACGGGACGGATGTGAGTCAGAATTGGCAATCAATTAGCCGTACAAAGTGACACACAGCTCCGTGTGGTAAGAGAGAGAGAGAGGTAGCGGAACGGGCCAGAATCTCTTCTTTCGTTTTGCTCTTAAAGGATAAAGTACTAGGGTGTTCAATAAATTCTTTGAATCGATAACAAAAGGCGCTGCTACGAGCCTAATTTTTTTTGTTACATTAGCACACTCTTCATATGAACATATGTAAAGTTTCATTTCAATCGGTTGTTTAAAAATCAAGTATCGTACAGTGATTTAATTTTTATTTTTGAAAGGTCGAAGTGTTGGAGTATCCACCGTATTCACCAAATTTGGCCCCTAGCGACATCTGTTTTCAGGACAAAAAAAAAACATACGTGGAAAGCGTTTTTCATCAAATGATGACGTCATAACAGAGTTTTTTGTAGTCTTACCAGTTTCTCACTTCAGGGATGGCAATTTATAAATTGGAGCCTTCTTGGAACAAGTGTGTTGAGGGAGGGAGACCATACTGAAGTGTGCTTCAAGCCATATAAATATGTTTTTCTTATCGAGGCAAAGCACTTATAGAACAGCCTAGTACATACGTGTGCAGTCGGGGCTTCGATTGCTAAAAATTAATTAAGGACGTAAGCAAGTGAGCGACAGCCTCAGCCTATCATTTGGTGGAGCTGATTTTGACAGCCATCGCCATGGTGATGACAGCGGCTTTATTATTATTTTGGAACGACCTGAAACCATCGCCCGGATATTGCAGTAGGCGAGAGTTGCGGCAACTGACTCTAGTTAAGTAAATTAAAGCAATCCAGTTAAAAAGTATTGCGCCGAAAGTGTTCCTGGAACCGAAATAAAAACGGGGCCTGCGCTCCCATTAATCGCTGGCCAACTCCCTTACCATATGGCGCTTGAATTATGCTGAAATTTGGCAACACCTACCGCCCCGCAGCACCCCACCAACACGCCATTAGCTCCACCGACGCGTCCGATGAGACGGAAGGCAACAAAACCCACCCACTTGACCCAGTTTGCAGAACGCCGCCCGTCGTTGGTCGCTCCCACATCGTCACCTCCCTTCCTCAGCACGGTTGAACATCTTCATTCCCATGTCATCATTCTCCAGCTCTTTAATCATTCCCCACCCGCCCACCGACACCCTCTGCAGGGAAATAAAAACGACACCAACAACAACGTTGCTACTTTTGTTTTTAACCTTTTTGCGATTATTATTTTCTTCTTTGATTTCACTTCGCTCCGTCTCCGTCTCCCAGCCTGCCGCCGCCGCCTTCGTCATTTACCATCCCCGTTCCTCCTCACTCTCTTTCGCTCCCTTTTTTCTTCCCGTTTCACGTCTACTGTCTGTCCTGCTGTGTGTGGTTGTGTATGTACGTGTCTTTATTATACACTTCCTGTTCCACGTGGAGTCATCTACGCGTGTGTGTGAATGTAGTATGTTAAGGTGTGCGATACGTCCTATATGCGTTGCGTCTCAGTGTGTGTGTGTATGTGTGCGTGTGTTGGTGTACCAGTTTCGTGTGTTCTCTTTCCTTTGTTTCTGTTCTTTAATTAAATAATTAAATTATCATAATTTATACACAGATTACTTGTATTCTTGCGTCGCTCTGCTTCTTGGCCTGCTTCCTTCGCCACGGGTCTCTTTTCACTGTTTACCGTTTTTGTTGTTTCGTATTTCGTTCGTTTCCCGTCCATTTTGCCCTGTTCCTGTGTTGTCGTGTTTACGTCCTCTCTCTCTCTTTCCTTTCTCTCTCTGTCCTACACACGGGGGGTGGCGCATCATTGTTAGCTCTTCTTCATCACACGTGTTTGTTTAGTTTGTTTTTCCCCTTTTTTCCCTATGCGCAATATTTCACATGATTTTTCAGTTCCATTTCACCGTGTCCGCGCGCTTTCCATTCCACTACTATTATTATCAGTTTTTCTGTTACTTTATTATTCTTATACTTTACTATAACTAGTTTTCCGGTTGTTTTTTTTTTATCAGTTGTTTTTTTATCCATTTTGTTGCCGCTACCTCTTTGCTCTTTGCTCGACACACCAGCAGCACGCGCGTTTGGCTCGCATCATAAATTGGAATTTCTAGCTTCTGGGTGTGTCGCTGTCCCGTCGTTGCTATACTAAAAAACGTTTATCAGCGAAATAGTGGCGCGTTGACTAAACTTTGACTCGACTGACTGACTGGCTGACTGACTGACTGACTGAGTAAGTGAGTGAGTGAGTAACTGTGTGTGTTTGTGGGCATGCGAGTGCCATTGTTTCTTGTCTCGGATCGTAAGATGCGCTGTTCCACAGTCCTGGCCGTTACGAGCTTATCGAATATTTACAAACAAGGATATTTCGGTTAGAGATTTTTCATTGCGAAGGTGTCCTAAGCAGGCGACGGCGCACACACATTCCTGGCGCATTCGAGTTTGCTGCTCTCCTGTCTCTCTCTCTGTCCTTTCAGTTCGTTTGTTTCGTTTATTACTTTCTTTTTCTCCTTATACATTTGCACATTCCTATTCTACTTGTAACATAAGACTTGTTCACGTTCACGTTTATTGACCCTCACTTTCTTCCTCATGTTCTTCTCTCCGTGCTCCGTTTTTTCATCTTTCGCTCCAGATTGCTAAATCGGTTTTCTTCGGTTATCGGGCACCGTGTTTCAATCGTCATTCGGCTAAGCTTTGATTTTGCATTCATTTATGCTGCGCACTGCACCAGTGGTAGGTATGTGTTTCTTTTCGGTGTATCTGGTATGAGAGTATAATTTAGCGTTTGCCGTTACTGTGTGTTAATATTCCGAACCATTATTTTGATGATGCGTCTAAATAGTTATTTTTGTGTTTTGTTATTTTATCGTTTCGTTTTTTTTTACTTGAGTTTCTTTGCATTGGCGTTTACCGTATTGATGTATTGTGTATTCATTCATGTTTACTCGAAATAGTCATTTTTCGTTAGCTGTATTTTTTGGGGGTCAGGGTTTGGATTTGACTTTTTAATCATTTGTTTGAGCTGGTTTGAACCAAAGACGGGTTAACAATTTTGACGCTCTTCCAACATCTCCAAAAACGTCGCTAAGGGTTTGGATTGAGAGATTATTTGTTTGTTTTGCTTCTGCGTTTCTGTTTTGTTCAGTATAATACTTGCGCTATTATTCGGTTTTTGCTTACAACACTGTTCTCAGCAGTCATGCATTAACGGTTTGTGGTTTTGCTATGCTTAGGTGTGTTTATAGCTTATACGTTTTACACTTTTCTAATCCATTATGTCGTTAGGGTATATCTGATGCAGCCCGTAAACGAATGCCCGGTTGGGAAAGAACTAAAACCAGCTGAGCTCGAAAGATACGGAAACGGAAAGAAAACAATCGGCACACGGCCTGTGGGACAAACCAATAACCGCAGCGGATTGCTAAGCGCGATACACGACAGACAAGTGGCCAGCCAAGATGTCTACACATGCCAGAGGCTAAACACAAGGCAGATCTAACCGACGCGACTGGAGGGACCCACAATCAGCCCGCATTCGTATGGCCAACGCGCCCTCTACTCGGACCAACAACAAACGTAAGGAAACAAAGCCTGAAACATGCCCAAAACCGTGTGGCTCGCAGGAAAACACACTTCACATACAGTTACTACTCAACATGCACAAAACGGAAACTCACGCACAACTAAGAAGTGTAGCTTCAACTCTAGCTTCGTGCTACTCACGTGCACTCGGGCAAAGTACTGAAAACCAAGAGCTTCCTCATCAACTGATGACCCCCGCCGGAAGGTTGTCACCGATCGAGAAGTGGCGAAGTCTACAACCTCGCAGAAGAGATCCATCCCGTCGGTCAGCGCAGGTCAAGGCGCTCTTCTATCGATCGTTCTGAGAATCTAGTGTTTTACCGCAAGCAGGTGTTGCTTCTTTCTTTGGAACATAGATAGATATAAATTTGTTTTTTCTAACATAGCTAATCATGCTTCGTTTTATTCCAATGTTTTCGTTCTCGCCACTGACCGTTTCGACGCCGTGTCCCCGCGTAACGCTTACTCTTATTCGAAGTTCGCCTGAAGGGGTCTCTTTTGTGGTGGTAAAGGGTGATAAATCAAGTTACTGAGGGGCGGGGGGGGGGACTAGTTATACATATCATATGTGTCCCCGCGGCGGCGCGTACTACCCATCTACTACTCGCCCGTCCCATATTAAAGCCAGACACTCACTACCGGTCGGACAGAGTTTTTTGTCGGTTTCCGATTATTTTTTTTTTGCGCCGATCACTATGCCAAAGAACGTCCTGTGGTTGTGTATTTATATCCGTGCCGTCCGTCTCACTTTCCACCTTCTTTCTAGCCTGAAGTTAATAGGGAGTAAAAACTACTATCACATTTAAATTGGCAACAAAAAAGTTGCTGTCTATTTTATATATCGCGACCTCTAACCAGCGCAACTACACCTTCACTACCTCCTCGCTCTCTCTCTCAGCTCAGTTCCACGCCCCACCGCAGCTTCTTCGTGTAGCTTCTTGGCTTATTCGGACCCGGTCCACCACCAATCATCATCACCGTCGTCATCATCACCACCACCGGCTCCGGTTGGCAACTTACAACCGCCGCACACAGGAGGGAGCGCACCTTAGAATCACACGTTGTAGCAGGACACTTGCTGCATCGGAGGGAAGGCCGCCGTCATAAGGGGTGTGAAGCTGGTCGTCATCATGTACGGGTGCAACCGGTGCGACGCTCGCTGGTGCTGCCGGTACTTCGCGAACAGCAGCTTGTCGGACGCCTCGGCTGCCGCGGCCGCCGCAGCAGCGGCCGCAGCTGCCGCCGCCACCGCCACCTGATGGTTGTGGTGGTGTTGTTGCTGTTGCTGGCTGTGTTGCGAATGCTGCTGCTGCTGCTGTTGCTGATGATGCAAATGCTGCTGTTGCTGCTGCTGCTGATGATGATGATGCTGGTGTTGCTGGTGTTGCTGGCGATGCTGAGAGTGATGCTGCTGCTGCTGTTGGTGATGTTGCACTTGCTGCTGTTGCTGCTGTTGCTGTTGCTGGTACTGCTGTTGCTGCTGCTGCTGACGGGCAGCGGCCAGTTTGTTGCAGGCCGCCAGATGCTCCGGGCCAGCCGCGTGATA
The DNA here is from genome assembly GCF_943734635.1 of Anopheles cruzii. NCBI lineage: Eukaryota > Metazoa > Arthropoda > Insecta > Diptera > Culicidae > Anopheles > Anopheles cruzii. The sequence continues at coordinate 36,754,767 of NC_069145.1, forward strand.
GTCCCGTGGAATCGCAGCCGCCATCGAGCTCTTGTCCGTCAGGACATTGTTGCCGGCACCACCACCAACAACAACACTGTTGCCGCCTCCGTTCGCCGTCGCCTCCCACAGGCTGAGGTCCGTACTGACGACACTCGTGACACTCGTGTTGTTACTACTATTACTTAGGCTAGAGTTGTTGTTGTGGTTGTTCCTATTATTACTATTACTACTATAAACAGCACAGCCTCCGGCGCCGGACAGCATGGCGTCGCGTTTGCCAGTGCCCCCACTGGCCGCCCCACGGTAGCTTTGGGGCAGCGGTGGCGGCAGGTTGGCCGCCGGCACGACGACACCGGCTTTGATCGGTAACGATTCGGGGCCGGCCTGGAAATCGCGGGGCACGGCCGCCGCCATTGAAGTCTTCTCGATGTCGCCCCATCGGGGCCCCGCACCGCCACCACCACCAGCTTCCACCAGGCCACCGTTGCTGACACCGTTGCTGGCGGTGCTGTTGTACACGGCGCAGCTCGCCGGCATCAGGTGCTGCTGCTGCTGCTGATGCTGCTGGTGGTGATGATGGTGGAGCTGCTGCTGATGCTGACTCATACCCGTATTACTTGCATTGCGCTTCATCGAGGCGCTAGTGACACTTTTGGACTTGACGCTGCTGCTACTGTTGCTGGTGCTACAGCTGGTTGTCGCGTTGCTCACAGCAGCCACCGAAGATGCAACGCCTGCACCATAGCCACCGGCAGCAACCTTCCCACCGTAGCCCGCCGCTCCGTTGCGAACCGAGGACCCGCTTCCTCCGGTGCCGGCGGCCGCGCAATCCGCTCCGATGTGATACCGGCCCCACTCCGATGTGGAGGACGTGGACTGTTGCTGCTGCTGCTGCGACTGGTTCGCGTACTGATTCGCGGACTGACTGGTGAGGTGTGACTGATGGTGGTGAGGTTGCTGCTGCTGTTGCTGGTGGCGACTGCTGTGGTGTTGCTGATGGAGGTGTTGCTGCATATGCCCTCCGCTACCGCCACCGTTCGAGTGGCTGTAGTGTTGCTGCTGCTGCTGCTGCTGACTATTGCTCACGGTCGCCGTACGATGCATCTGACGCTGGACGTAGTCATCCAGTTGCAGCTGAAGGAACTGACTGCTACTGCTGCTGCTACCGCTTCCGCTGCCGGTGTTGCTGCCACTGTTGGCTGACTTTTGTGCCGAATTCCTCCGACTGCCGGCGGCACTGGCCGACGCACAGCTTGAGCCACTTGCCGCCGTCGCCACCGCCGACGAGGAGGAGGAATCGGCTCCTGCAACACTGCTGGTGCCGGTGCCGCTGGTGCTACTGCTACTGTTCCCGCTCGTGCTGGCCCCAGCCTTGCCGCTGGCCGCGATCGAAGAGCTGGAGCTACGGGCGGAGTTTGGCATGTTGTTCACGAACGGGCTGCGCCGCTGGCTCTCCATCTTGCGGAAGTAGCAAGGATGGATCATCAGCAGTGGCTCGACCCGGGCGCCCACCGGCGGCTTCGCCTGGTTCGGCAACTCGTACTCCACGCTGCAGTCCACGTGCAGCGGTATGCTGAAGTCCTTCTGCACCGCCATGCTGGAGGCGGCTGCTGCGGCCGCCGCTGCTGCCGCCGCAGCCGCCGCGGCGGCCGACAGCCGCGAGGACAGGTGGTGCAGCTGACTAGTGGCCGCCACTGGGCTCTGTTGCTGCTGCTGCTGCTGCTGCTGCTGCTGTTGAAGCTGCTGCTGCTGGAGCTGCTGCTGCGTCGTGCTGTTGCCGGTCATGTGATCGTACGTCGGATAGCACGCGGCCATGGCCATCTTGAAGCCGGGGCGCACGATTCTCGCGGTTGCTTCCGGACCCGACGGCAAACACACACACACGCGCACTCTCTTTACTCTCGCGTAGAAAACGCTTTCGCACTACTTTTTCATTTGGCACCGATTATATAGCTCCTGCTACTACGGACTCCGACTGTCGGAACTGTCGGAGCAGGGTTGGGCACGAAAAACTGAACCGAAGCTCTTTGCCTACACTTTCATGGCCACTCTTCCTGCGCCCAACAACGCACTGCGATTGCTTTGATTTTATTCACACCGGCGGTCACGGCACATCACGAAAGTAATCCGAGTAATCCGATTCGATTATCTGACCACTATCATCTGGTCACTCACACACGCGTCTGCTACCAGGGGCCAAAGGATTGGGGCTCCCGGAGGTCAGTCTTCTAATTCCTTCGCGGGGACGAAGCAGTGCAGCCGTCGGCGTTCGGTGACTGGCGGCTATCCTGGTTATGACACACACCTCGATGGCTGGTCACCGAGGCTGGCGGGGTGATTGACACGGCTGCTGCTCCTCGCCGGCAGGCAGTAGGCACAAGGCGGAGAATTTTTACTTTTCTTTTTGGGGTGAACCAATTTTTCACACTCAAAAAGTGCACCCTTTGCACGTCACCTCGAGCGGATTGAGCACAACACACAACACGCCTGATTTTGACACTTGGAATCGCACACACCGAAAAAAGGGCTATCTCCTGGCCCTGGGCTTTTCGGT